>NW_027174089.1:300000-563708 GCF_000499845.2 Phaseolus vulgaris
ACCGCTGCTACTACATCCTGTTCCTCCTGGCTCAACAAGCGCCCTAGCTTGAATATCCTCCCGCCAATCTGTCTCTCCACCGCGTTGTTCTCTGGTTGGTCACCACTACCTTCTTTGGTAGTCGCCTCCTCGTTGGCTTCTCCAAATAAGGCCCCCCCTGCCACTTTCTGCATGGACGAGTCCCCCTCGGATACCTCCTCCATTGGCGAGGCGTCGCCACCTCTTTTCTCTATGGGCGAATCTTCTCTAGGCGTCGCCCCTGTGGGTATGGCTCCCAAGGGCTCTACCTCCATCGGGGTATCTAATATGGGTGGCCGTTCAACCACCATGACCACGCCCCCCTTCGTCTTTGTCTCCAATGTTGGCTGTGAAAACGGCGCAGAAAACCCCCTTGGTTGAATAAACTGCTCAGGCTCACTTATGTCGTGATGCCCTAAATTGTTGTGTCCTCCACGGCGCAACTCCTCATTCGTGCGGTGGAGCTCTTCATTTCTCATCTGAGATGCCGCGAGCTTCGCTTGCATGCGCTCTTCCTCCACTTTTGACGCTGCCATTACTTCTTGCAATCCCTGCATCATACCCATGAGCTGTTGCATGGTCATCTCTTCACTCCTAGTGCGTGCGGGTCTCATTTTTGAGGTTTATGGAAACCTTCCCGACTGTCGTGCAACTTGGGAACTAGAACTGGTGAACTGTACTTGTGATGGGACTGATGTTTTAAATCGGCCCCACGGTGTGCGCCAAATGTTCCCGCCGGTTGACCGGATGCGTCTTTGTGCGTGGCTTGTCCTCGCGAGCTAGGGCACCTTCGTTCTGCTCCGTCTGTGAGTACCTGAAAAGAAGTGGACAAAGGGACGCACCTCCGTATCGGAACACCGTGAACGGATGCTCTGAAGGTGGTCCAAAAAAATGAATAACTGAATCACTCGTGCTTTCTGCCCTAATTGCCTGTGCGTACGGTGGGTACGCCAACACGACAACTAGGGTTTCTCTGTGTGTGTAAACTTGTGAGTCTTAGGTCCCAACTCGGATCCCCTTCTCAATCGTCTAAAGCCCCTTTTAAACACCTCCAACATTTAAAGCGTCTTAAAGCGCATTTAAAGCATATAAAAATGTTCAACGCGTTTAAAACGTTTAAAGCATTTAAAGTGCTTTAAAGCGTTCGAAACATAAACTAAATTAATGCGTACCTTAGCAAACTTTCAGGGAAACTGATATACCATGATGTTTCAATGCTTTCTGCTATGTGTTCTTCTGACTTGATCGCTACTCTTCGTGGGGGGCCTTACAACATCGTACCCAACTTAGGGATAATCCATCGTGAAAGTCCTCCTCCTTGGAGTGCATCTGGCACAAGGGGGTGACTTTCTGGGTGCCAACTCATGCGCCCCAACCTCTAGTCACTCGTCCTGGGAGCGTATATACCTTTCTCTCGTACCATGCACATGGTTCTCCCTTGGGCGTGGCCCTCTCATGGGTTGTATCCGTCCCAGGGTCTCCCAGCGGTGGCGTGGGTACTTCACGAGTCAGGTTACCCCCTACTGGTACTAGAAATATCACCTTGAAGCCACCTTTCTCTTCTCTTCATTACTGTTCTGAGGTACTAAGGCCTCTCACGGTCTCGCCCCCTCCACGGTCTTTCCTTCCCATGGGTATCGGGGGGTGGCACCGGCGATGCCTTAACCTGGTGACGCCTAGACCTAGCGACGCCTCATCTTGGCGACGCCTCACCTTGGCGTTGCCTCATCTTGCCGATGCCTCATCTTGGTGACGCCTACACCTGGCGACGCCTTAAGCGGTCAACCTGTTGACTTCCTCCCCTTGGTCCCTTTAAGGGGTCCCACCATATATTGACTTTGACTTTGACTTTGACTTTGTTCAACGCCCGGGGACGGGACGGTACATTTACTATTGAAAACAAGTGTACTGCTTAACTAAATGTTTTTTACTTGTTCTTTTCACTATTAATTGATTGAAAACACTTATGATAACTTTGAAAAAAAATTTAATGTGTTAAAACTGTGATTTGATATGCTTAATAGAGATGTCACATACAATCTATGGTTTTAGAACCTATATAACTATAAGAAAAGGCACGTTGTGTATAATAATAGTTTAAAAGTATTTTCATTATTGAAAACAAGTGTACTACTTAACTAGATGTTTTCAACTTGTTATTTTCGCAATTAACTGATGCAAAACACTTATGATATATTTTAAAAACAATTTAATGTGTTAAAATTGTGTTTTGATATGCTTAATATAGAAGTCACATACAATATAAGGTTTTACATCCAAGAAAACTATAACAAGTGAATGTTCTGTATAGCAATAGTTTAAAAGTATCTTAACTATTGAAAACAAGTGTACTGCTTAACTAAATGTTTTCAACTTGTTCTTTTCGCTATTAATTGATTGAAAACACTTATGATATCTTTGAAAAACAATTTAATGTGTTAAAATTGTGTTTTGATATGCTTAATATAGATGTCACATATAGTATACGGTTTTACATCCTAGAAAACTATAACAAGTGAATGTTCTGTATAACAATAGTTTAATAGTGATCAGGTCGGTCATCGGTAGTCGATGACGTCAGCAGCAGATAACCACGTGAACCACTCGCAGGGTGACACGTGGATCAGGTGGTAGAGGAGATCACCCTGAACGGTGATCGGTGGTCAGTAACCGAGTGGCCACCGACAGATCAGTTCCAAGATAAACACCTGGGGGGAGAACGCGAGAAGCAATAGAGCACCGATCAGTCATCGGGTGCATGGTCATCGGGGTTTCGTGTTACACGCAGTTAAACTGGGACTGAGATTCCCAGCGAGAGCGTTACGCATGGACCTCGCATGATCATATCTCAGAGAAAGAGGAGCTGCTCGCCGGTAGAATCGTGCACGAGAGTGGCCTGAGGGAGTTAGTAAACCGGTCAGTGATTGGTGACTCTCTTAACCCATTACGTGCATGACATCGTGAAGGGGAAATCGTTTATGCAGAGAGCAATGCTTGGTGAGTGTGCCTAGTCCAGCCACACCTGGCGTTCTCCTGGGAGTGTGCGATTCACCCAGATGGAAGAAACGTGCTAAGTTACTCCGCAAGGGAATAACTTAGGCACACAAAGAGATGCGCTAGAGCCCTTCAGGTAGTGGCACGTGTACGGTTAGATGTGAGTTTCATGCCTCCACGTGTCACCATCTGAGAGAGGTGCGGCCAAGATAAAAGTGCACTCCGCGTCGTGAAAGGTACACACACCCATGTTTTTACTCATTGTGGTACGTTTTCGCACAATAGCGTAACAGAATTCTGACACACGCAGAGGATAGCGTAAGAGAATTCTGTTTGGCACAGACACAGAGAGAGAAAAAAAAGAGAATCAGAGAGAGATTCAGTGACATTTTTTGTTGGTGGTTCTGTGACCTAACTTGAGCGTCGGAGTGCAAACGGCCGCTAGAGGCGCCGTCTGTGTGTTTTGCAGGTTGTGTTTGAAGTTCCCGGAGAAGGTTCTAAGAGCGTTCTTGCGGATAGAACAGTTGCATAGGCGGGGTAAGGAAGCGACAAAGCAATTCCTCCACGCTTGAGTTGACGACAGGATCATTTGGCGCCCACCGTGGGGCCCTGTAAATCGTGGTCCCATCCACATCAAAGTTTCTAAAGTTTCTCAAAGTTTTTGCTGAGTTTTTTGCTGAGAAAATGAGGAGAACCAGACAAACATCACCTGCGCCATCTGCTGAGGAAGGAGCTGTGACAATGGCGCAGGTCCTGGAGATGATGCGTGCGCTGCAGGACAATGTCGCAGCGTCGAGAGCTGAACAAGAGAAGATGCAGGCGGAGTTGGCTGCATCGCAGAGCAGGAATGATGAGATGAATCGCGTTAATGAGGAGCTGAGAAGGATGTTACAGGCGCAGAAGGAACGTGCAGTTGAAGAAAGGATGTCGATGCCACCATCGCCTCCGAGAGCGTTCCCTATGCCATTCTCCCCTGAAATCATGAAAACCGTGGTGCCTCCCAACCTGGTGGGAGTGAAGGCGTCGTTCACGGGGGTAGAAGATCCAGAAGCGCACCTGACGACGTTCCACACTCAGATGATGCTGTCTGGGGGCTCAGATGCCGTGTACTGGAAGATGTTCATGAGTACACTGAGTGGAATCGCCATGGAATGGTTCGTGAGTCTGCCAGAGGGTCATATCATGTCCTTCCAACAGTTTTCGAAGCTTTTCACTGAGCAGTACATCGTTAACAGAGCACCTTCAGTGGTGTCGTACGATCTGTTCGATGTACGCCAATATCAAGGTGAGTCGCTGAAAGACTGCCTCAACCGCTTCGGAGAACAAGTGGTTAGATTGCCCAGCAAGGACGAGGATATGCTGGTGCATGCGTTTAAGAAGGGAGTGCTGCCTGGTCCCTTCAGTGAGTCGCTCATCAGGAGCCACCCCAGCACCTTTGCGGAGATCCGGCGACGCGCGGTGGCGCACATAGTGGCAGAGACAGAGGTTTATGAGAAAAGAGGAAGCGTTGCATCACCGAAGCCGCGTGGAGGACAGGGGAAGCAACAGCATCAAGCGAGGGTGCATGAGGCAAAGGAGGGAAAGAAGGTGCAGAGGAAAACTCGTCCTTACGCACCCAGGAAGGACCAGGGCAGGGGGCGTGCAAGGGAGAATAATGAACCCCCAAGATACGATTTCATGGTAGAGTTGGCGGATCTGATCGCCCTTCCTGCCATAGCTGCAAGACTCCAAGTACCAGAGAAGACAGATAAGGTACTTGGGAGGAAGAAGAACGAGTGGTGTGAGTTTCACCAAGCCTTTGGCCACACACTCCACTCCTGCTTGGCGTTGGGACACCAGCTGGCGGAGTTGGTAAAGTCTGGATTCCTGGCAGATTACCTGCGGGATGCGCAGGGTGATCGCGCATCGGGGGCCCAGGCAGGAGAACAGCAACATGAAATCCTTGTGCACGGGGAGGTGCAAACGATTGCGGGAGGCTTCTCCGGTGGGGGGTGCACCGCATCACAAAGAAGAAGGTATGCTCGATCGGTTATGGCCATTTCCCCGAGGTAGACATCACTTTCAAGAAAGCTGATCTACAGGACGGTGTACCGCACGACAACGATCCTGTGGTCATCTCCCTCATCACAGCAGGAAGGCGAGTGCACAGAGTGCTCGTAGACCAAGGGAGCTCGGCAGACGTCATGTTCTGGCCGACGTTCAACAAGTTGCAGCTGTCCCCCGATCAACTAAGGCCGTATACCGGGTGTGTCTTTACAGCTTTGCAGGGGATCAGGTAGAGGTGCGGAGGTACATTGAGCTGAGGACGACGTTCACTGATGGAACAACAGCCCGCACCAAAAAGATAAAGTACTTGGTGGTGAACGCCCCTTTTGCGTACAACATCTTGCTGGGAAGGCCAACACTCAATAGGTTGGGTGCAGTGCCATCGACGAGGCACATGAAGTTGAAGCTGTCGTCAATGGAGGGGACCGTAATAACCATCAAGTCAGATCAGGCTGAGGCTAGACGCTGTTATGAGAAGAGCCTCAGGCAGAAGAGGAGCATATGCCATGTCACCTCAACACCACCACCAGGTGTGCTCGAAGAGCGATCGGTGGTTAGGGGAACGCATGGCGATCAGGAGATGGAGGATGCTACGCTGGGGGGCTCCCAGGTAGCTCAGGTGGAAGCGGAGGAGGAGGGCATGATCACTCCTCGCAAGTCAGGGATCGCGAGGGCGGTCATCGCCAGCGAGAGAAGACGCCACCCAGCTGAGGGGTGGGTAGAAGTAGATATAAGGGGGAAAAGGTTCAAGTTGGGAGGATCGCTCGGCGAAGAAGAACGAAGGCTAATCGTCGAGGTGATCGAGAAGCACATGGGCGCGTTCGCATGGTCAGCATCTGACATGCCAGGAATCGACCCTAACTTCCTTTGCCATCGCCTGTCGATGGATCCTAAAGTTCGACCTGTGCGTCAGAGGCGAAGGAAATTCAACGAAGAAAGGAGGAAAGTGATCCACGACGAAGCGCAAAAGCTCCTTGCCGCAGGGCACATCAGGGAGATCCAGTACCCTGAGTGGCTAGCGAATGTGGTATTGGTGCAGAAGCCAAACGGCAAGTGGAGGATGTGTGTGGACTTCACTGACCTCAACAAGGCATGCCCCAAAGATTCTTACCCTCTACCCAGTATAGACGCTCTAGTGGATAGCGCATCAGGGGGGAAGCTACTCAGCTTCTTGGATGCATTCTCAGGATACAACCAGATCAGAATGCACCCCAGGGATGAATGCAAGACTGCATTCATGACTGAACGGTCTTGCTACTGCTACAAGGTAATGCCGTTCGGGCTGAAGAATGCGGGGGCTACCTACCAGCGACTTATGGATAGGGTGCTCTCGCCCATGCTTGGAAGGAACGTGCATGCATATGTAGATGACATGGTAGTCGCATCCCGAGAGAAGGAGCATCATATGGCCGATCTGGAGGAATTATTCACCACCATCGCCAAGTACAGGTTGAAGCTCAACCCTGAGAAATGCATTTTTGGCGTGGAGGCTGGGAAGTTCTTGGGTTTCCTCCTGACAGAGCGTGGAATCGAAGCTAATCCAGGGAAGTGCGCAGCAATCGTGGAGATGAGGAGTCCAACGACGGTGAAGGAGGTGCAGCAACTCACCGGTCGGTTGGCAGCATTATCCCGGTTTGTGTCTGCTGGAGGGGAGAAAGGTCATCCGTACTTCCAGTGTCTTAAGCGCAACAGTAGATTCCTTTGGACACAGGAATGCGAGGAGGCCTTCATCAAGTTGAAGGAGTACCTGGCAAGCCCACCGGTCTTGCGTAAACCACAAGTGGGCACCCCTCTTCGTCTATACTTTGCTGTGACGGAGAGAGCAGTCAATTCAGTCCTGGTGCAAGAGCAAGATCAGGTTCAGAAGCCTGTGTACTTTGTGAGTAAGGTACTGCAAGGCCCTGAAACAAGGTACCAAGCCCTCGAGAAGGCTGCCCTGGCGGTGGTATTTTCAGCGAGAAGACTCAGACATTATTTCCACAGCTTCACAGTAGTGGTAATGACAGATTTGCCCATCCAAAAGGTGCTAAAGAAACCAGACGTAGCGGGAAGGATGGTCAAGTGGGCGGTGGAATTGTCAGATTTCGACATTCAGTACGAGCCACGAGGACCGATAAAGGGGCAGGTGTTCGCCGACTTTGTGGTCGAGCTGTCGTCGGTCACGACACCTTCAGAAGGTTTAGACTTCCGATGGGTATTATCAGTGGATGGCTCCTCCAATCAGCAGGGGAGCGGCGCTGGGGTCATTTTGGAAGGCCCGAACGGAGTGCTGATCGAGCTGTCCCTCCGCTTTGCCTTCAAGGCTAGCAACAATCAGGCGGAGTATGAAGCCCTGATCGCAGGAATGTTGCTAGCAAGAGAAATGGGAGCAAGAAGTCTGGTTGCTAAGAGTGACTCTTTGCTAGTCACCGGGCAAGTTACAAGGGAGTTCCAGGCGAAAGATCCCCAGATGGCAGCTTACCTGGATTACGTACAGCTCCTGAAGACGTCCTTCACCGAGTTTGAACTAGTTCATGTGCCGAGAGAGCAAAATGCCAGAGCAGACCTGCTTGCCAAGCTGGCCAGCTCAGGCAAGGGGGGAAAACAGAGGACCGTCATTCAGGAGACCTTGAAGGTACCGCGAGCGTTCGTGTCAGACAACCAGGTACTTCAAGTATACAAATCGATGGAGCGTCTGACGATCGGTCATCGTTCACTAACTCAGGAGACGTTGAAAGCGCCGAGGGTTAGAGCGCGACCAGCAAAGACCGTTGAGGCGATGGAAATCTGCGCTGTTAGGGAGCCCGACACGTGGATAACACCGTACCAATTGTACTTAGAAGATGGTGTACTCCCACTTGACCCGACAGAGGCAAAAAGAATAAAGAAGAGCTCGAGTAAGTTTACTTTGATTGATGGGAACCTGTTTAGATTTGGGTTTTCTCATCCTGTGGAGATCTGCGTGTATGGCGAGCAATGCACTAGACTTATGTCAGAGCTACACGAGGGGGTATGCGGAAGTCATGTAGGTGGTCGCGCTTTGGCAAGTAGGATCCTCCGCGCGGGGTACTACTGGCCAACGCTGAAGGAAGACTGCGTGAGGTATGCTCAGCGTTGCAAACAGTGTCAACTTCACGCAGACTGGCATAAGGCACCTCCCGAGGAGTTGAAGTCCATCCATAGCCCGTGGCCATTTCACACATGGGGAATCGACATCCTAGGACCCTTTCCCCTGACGATAAGGCAGATGAAGTTCCTCATCGTGGCCATCGAGTATTTCACCAAGTGGGTGGAGGCAGAACCAGTCGCGCATATCACCGCACAGAAAGTCGAGCACTTTGTCTGGAAGAACATTGTCTGTCGTTTCAGAGTACCCAAGAGGCTGGTCTCCGACAATGGCACCCAGTTCACAAGTCATCAGCTAAGAAAGATGTGCGAGGAGTTAAAGATACAGCAGGTTTTCGCCTCGGTGGAACACCCACAAACCAATGGGCAGGTGGAGTCAGCCAACCGAGTACTGATCAGGGGGCTGAAGCGAAGACTAGAGAAAGCTAAAGGAAACTGGGCAGAGGAGGTCCCCAGAATCGTATGGTCCTACCATACCACTCCACAGTCTAGCACCCATGAGACACCCTTTAGCCTTGTCTACGGGACAGATGCCATGATTCCCATGGAGATACAGGAGAGCTCCCCCAGGTTTTTGAATTTCATTGCCGAAGAATCCAACGAAGAACGAAAGGTGAATCTCGACCTACTGAACGAAGTGCGAGAAGAAGCCAGAGTTAGTGCTGAAGCCGTCAAGAGAAGAGTAGAACGGAGGCACAACTCCAAGGTGAGGCTCAGGCGTTTCCAGGAAGGTGATCTGGTGATGAGAAAGGCGCATCCGTATGAGATGGAAAACAAGTTGTCTCCAAAGTGGACAGGTCCATACAGAGTGGTTGAGGCATTGGAGAATGGAGCTTATCGGCTGGAAACTCTGGAGGGAGGAGCAATCCCCAGAACATGGAACACCACCCACTTGAAATTTTATTTCAGTTAAGTTGTAAAGTATTTGCGTTCTCGCGCTAAAGACACACTCAGTGTATATACTGAAAACAGGTTAACAGATAAGGGGGCACTCTTTTCCCTAAGGAGGGTTTTTAACGAGGCCACCCAATGAAAAGATTATCAGCATATCAAGTGTGCGAGAGTTTTCAAGTTAAAATCCTCCTCGCCCCAGGTGCGAGTGCAGGTGACCGGTTAGGCCTTATTCGCCCTAGGCGCGAGTATGGGCGCTAATCTAAGTCCTCCTCACCCCAGGCGTGAGTGCAGGCGACTAGGGTTTGAAAAGCCAGGGGTGCTAGTAAGACCAAGAGAGGGAAAGGAAGGATTTCGACAAACGTCCTTACCCACTTGGCATGTACCAATGTTGGCCCAGTAAAGCTCTTAGTTTAAACCCTTCTCACCCCAGGAGTGAGGCAGGGAAAGAACGACCCGATCCGCCCAAGGTTGATGACCTTGGGGAAGGTAAGAGGGGCTATCGAGAAACACTCTTCTTCCCCCAAAACAAGGCATCACCTCTGACGATTGATGTCAAAGTCCTCTATGCACTTAGCGCTAGAGCGACAGAGAAGCAAGGTGAAGACCGAAGAACGATGACTGATGAGTTGTTGGTGGATATGCTAGTGGGTAGTGCCTTGTCGGAGGAAGCTTTTCCAAACAAGTTCTTACACAATAAGCCGAAGCAGACAGACTATGCCTAGTCAGTCATCTAGTACGAAGCTGTGCATAAGAACTGTTAAAGACAAAGCTAAGGGAGTTGTTAGTCGTGATCAAGGTAGAGGCCAAGATCAAAGAGTATAGATCGCGCTAAACCTAAGCTAGTTAACAATTAGTTGTGTGCAAAAAGAAAGATGAAGCTTAAGAAGATATGAGAGAAGAAACATATAGCTGAAGCAAGTATATATTGACACCAAGGTCTATACAAGTTTCAAGTACAAGAATTGTGCAGAAATATGAAATTACGAGAAGAAAACTCAAGAAGGAGGAATGAGCTTGCCATCTACCACTTCGTGGTAGATGCTGAACTGCGTAAGGTCCAAATCTGGAAGAACGCAACGAATCTGCTCGAATGCCAGCTCGAACCCATCAGCAAGGGTGTTATCACCCACGTTCATAAGTTCGGCGTTCTCAGCTTCGAGCTCTTACTTTGAAGTCTCCAAGGCGTTCTTCTCAGTGGTGAGGGAAGCAATGGAAGAGGCAGCTTCTTCCAATTTGCCCTTTGCTTCGGCAAGCTCGACCTTCACTGCAGAAAGCTCGTTCACTGCCTTTTCAAGTTTCTTCCCCCCATCAGTGGCCTCCTCCTTGGTAGACTTGAGATCCCCCGCTAGTTATGAGTTCAGTTGGCGTAGGGAGGAAGTCTCAGCCTCCAGGTTGATTATCTTGTTCCTCAGCTCCACCACTTCGCTGTCCAAAGTATCGACAGCTTGCCCCATCAAGATCTCAGTCTTGATGGTCTCCTGGACCTGCGATAGGTACTCTTTCCTGGATTTTTCCACCATATCCCTCATCAGGGCTATGGACCCTTGGGCAGCCTCAAAGTCACTCTGCAGTGACTCCTTGTCGTGCTCAAGCTCCTTGACCCTCTTCTCCAGGACCAGTTGTTTGCGGTGCTAGGTGGAAAACTCTAGGGAAAGCACTATCTGCTTGGCCAAGTGCATGTCCACCTCTTGCCCACTCCATTCGAGAAGCTCCCGGCTGCGTATGTAATGTCGAACCAAGGCAATGACTCGACTGAAGTTTTCATTGCTAGCACCAGAGCTGCTTGGCTGCGAGCTGGCCTCACCACCTTCAGCAGTAGCAGCAGAGGTTGGCGGTGGTGGTGATGCAGGAAGTCTTGGGAAACCCCCCGAGTGGGCAGAATCACTCCCAGCAGGTGGAGTGGGTTGACCAATAGCTTGGCCCGCTGGTGGTGGGGGTGGAAGTGATGCTGGAGACGGAAGTTGGGGCGTTGGAGATGGTAGGCGCTGAGGGGAGGGGGAGGAAGTTGGTGCTGGGGCAGGTTGAGTAAGAGGAGGTGGGGGTGAACCCTCCTCGATCTGCACCACTTCGATTTCCCCAGGCCTAAGGGATGAAGCCCCCCCAACCTCTTGGTGTTTCCTCTTGCGATGTATAAGAGGAGAGCCAGAACTCTCCTGATGAGAATCAAATAAAGGAGGCTTTTATTAATGGAGGAAGAGGACATCCACCCTCACATTTGAAGTTCTTCCTTCTAGTCTTCTCAAAATTAAAAGAAGACATAAAATAAAGATGAGGCCCAAGCCCAAAGCCCAAGCCCAAGCCCAAGAAGGCCAAAGCCCAAAGAGCCTAAGTCCATCCCATGAGGGGCAAGGCCAAGCTTTGAAATACTCTTGTATAGTTTTAGGAGGTGTGGTTATTAAATAAAGGAGTGTGAAAATGTAAAATAAAGTCACATTACCCATGTGACTTAGGAGAGTGGTGTAGTTGTAGTTTTTGGGAGGTGTCATAGTAGAAAAAGGTCACACCTCCCATGTGACTTGTTTTTGGTGGGAATTTCAAATGAGCTTATTTGAAATTTCCCACCTATTTTTCAGCACCTTAGGTTATAAATAGAGGTGCTTCCTTTGTAAAATTCAGATTGGAATTAATCTAAGAAAACTCTACTCAAATTTTGAGTGAACTTTGGAGAGCTTTGAGCCTTCTTCTCTAGTCTTATCTTGATGGATCAATGGAGTCCTCAAGTGGCGGCATCACTCTCATCTAGGAGCATTCCACACTTCTAGTGGCGAGATCATCCATCCTCCTTCCATCTTCATGAGCATTTCTTCTCTCCTTCCTTTCTCCTCTTTCATTTGTTTTTGTTAGCTTGTGTTCTTGAGTTTGGTTTGGTGTTCTTGCTGTTTTTATGAGTATTTTGGTTCGGCAGTTTTATAATTCTATCCATTCATCTTGTTCCTTTTCTTTTCTTACTCTTTTGTTCGGTTCAATTTGACTAAAATTGGTTCATCCAAATGAGTTTGGGATTTGGTACTAGTTTTTGGTGAGTTCTTGTCTTAGAACAATGATCCAATTCTAAGAAAAGTGCCTCTATAATGTCCAACTCAAGGTGATTCCTAAGAAGGTCAAGAGCCTTTCTCTATATGGCTAGTGGAATCACATCATGTGGTATCATGAGTCTTAGGTTCTTCTTGTTTAATTGTTGAGTTGTGTGCACTTTAATTTCAAGAGCTCTTTAATTTCTTGCAATTTAAGTTTCTGTTTTAGGCTTATTTTGAGTTTACTTGCTGTTTTAATTCTTTTGTGATGAGAATCAAATAAAGGAGGCTTTTATTAATGGAGGAAGAGGACATCCACCCTCACATTTGAAGTTCTTCCTTCTAGTCTTCTCAAAATTAAAAGAAGACATAAAATAAAGATGAGGCCCAAGCCCAAAGCCCAAGCCCAAGCCCAAGAAGGCCAAGTATTCTAAGAGGTGAAAGAAGAAAAGCCTACCTATGTACTTTTTCAGAGACACCACATCAAACTCGTGTTTGATGAGAAGGGCCGAGTTATATTTTGCCCCTAGGAGCAACCTACACAGCTCGCGCTCGTAGGGAGCCATGGCTTTAAGGCCCCGGGGCTTCTTAAACTCGACTCCAGGAACCCAATAAAGGGGAAACCCCTCGAGCAGCGTTGGGCTTTGCTGGGTAGCAGATATCATGTAGAACCTGCCTTTCCAATTTTTAAACGATTGCTGGTACAGGCCCAAGATCACTCATCCAGCAACTCCATTGAGGCTGACCCAGGACCTATCCCCAGGGTTCTTCGCCTCGAAAAAATGTAGGAAGACGTCTACAGAGGCGTTATGCCCAAAGTAGTTGTAGAGGATCTCTAATGCCCGTATGAAAGCCCAGGCATTCGGATGGAGTTGGCAAGGGGCGACGTTCAACTCCATCTTCAGCTCCTTCTCAAAGAAGGTGAAGGGCAAGCGCAGCTTCAACGTTTTGAAGATGGCGGAGTATATGAAGGTGAAGGGCACCCCATTGGTAGCCCTATCGTCCGCGCAGATTGGCATCCCTCGAGGAGGAATGCGTATACGAACGTTGAAATCATTCTCCCTGTCAATGGCACAGGAGGGCTCATCAGGGTCGTTGCTCAGAAGGGTTTTGAGGTGGCCTTTCGGTAGTTGAGTGGAAGTTTCGGCCAGCAATGCCAGGGGAGCCCAGTCATGGACCCTGGCGTTGTCCTGATAGGAAGTTGCATCAGGTGGAGGTGACGCTGGTGCACTTGCTGAAGGTTGTGCACCATAGGAGGAGGCAACGATGCGAGCAGTTTGCTTCAAGCGAGCCATTGCGAGATAACTGCAATGGAGGAAAGCAAAAAGTCAGATAAACGGAAGAAGAGGGAATGATGAATGGTTCGGTGAAAAACAGAGGAAGGGAAGAAGAAATAAAGGTCCAGGCGAAGAAGAGGAAGAGGGAGAAGTAGAGAGCGAAGTGAGAAACGCAAAAATCCCTAGCGCGGGTTGAGAAGAAGAAAAACAGAGAAGATGAATGCATGGTAGTGAAAAGAGTAAATGCAATCGGTGAAAGGAACCTAAATGGATCAAGGAAGAAGAAAAGTCACACCTTTAGATGATCGCGGAAGGTCTTGAGGTAGAAAGCTTGAAGAAAGTTGGGCGCGCAGAGAGGAGATTTGAAGTAAGTCTGAGAGTTGGAATATTGAAGAAGATAATGAAACAGTGAAGGCGCGTGCCTATTTGAATAAGGGAAGCATTAGCGACACTCCACGCTGGCCGTTGATGCGTCCACGTGTCGCGAGACTAAGGGAGGAAATCATAACGTTAAAAGGCAACACGTGAGGTGGCACGTGATGTGGCCCCACTTGCCACGTGGACCGGGGGCGCGACCACTTAGTCTCTTCGCTGAGAACGAGTTCACAGCTCGAGACTGGGGGGCCTGTGATCCGGTCGGTCATCGGTAGTCGATGACGTCAGCAGCAGATAACCACGTGAACCACTCGTAGGGTGACACGTGGATCAAGTGGCAGAGAAATCAGGGAGGAGATCACCCAGAACGGTGATCGGTGGTCAGTAACCGAGTGGCCACCGACAGATCAGTTCCAAGATAAACATCTCGGGGGAGAACGCGAGAAGCAATAGAGCACCGATCAGTCACCGGGTGCATGGTCATCGGGGTTTCGTTTTACACGCAGTTAAACTGGGACTGAGATTCCCAGCGAGAGCGTTACGCATGGACCTCGCAAGATCATATCTCAGAGAAAGAGGAGCTGCTCGCCGGTAGAATCGTGCACGAGAGTGGCCTGAGGGAGTTAGTAAACTGGTCAGTGATTGGTGACTCTCTTAACCCATTACGTGCATGACATCGTGAAGGGGAAATCGTTTATGCAGAGAGCAATGCTTGGTGAGTGTGCCTAGTCCAGCCACACCTGGCGTTCTCCTGGGAGTGTGCGATTCACCCAGATGGAAGACACGCGCTAAGTTACTGCTTAACTAAATGTTTTCAACTTGTTATTTTCGCTATTAATTGATTAAAAACACTTATGATATCTTTGAAAAACAATTTAATGTGTTAAATTTGTGTTTTGATATGCTTAGTATAGATGTCACATACAATCTAAGGTTTTAAACCCTAGAAAACAATAAGAAAATGAATTTTTGTGTATAATAATAGTTTAAAAGTATCTTAACTATTGAAAACAAGTGTACTGCTTAATTAAATATTTTCAACTTGTTATTTTTGCTATTAATTGATTGAAAACACTTATAATAACTTTGAAAAACAATTGAATGTGTCAAAATTGTGTTTTGATATGCTTATTAGAGATACCACATACAATCTAAGATTTTAGAACCTAAAAAACTATAAGAAATTGAATTTTGTGTATAATAATAGTTTAAAAGTATGTTAATTATTGAAAACAAGTGTATGAGTTAACTAAATGTTTTCAAATTGTTCTTTTCGCTATTAATTGATTGAAAACACTTATGATAACTTTGAAAAACAATTTAATGTGTTAAAATTGTGTTTTGATATGCTTATTAGAGATGTCACTTACAATCTAAGGTTTTAGAACCTAGAAAACTATAAGTAAGTGCATGTTGTGTATAATAATAGTTTAAAAGTATATTCACTATTGAAAACAAGTATACTGCTTTACTAAATGTTTTCAACTTTTTATTTCGCTAATAACTTATTGAAAACACTTATGATATATTTGAAAAACAATTTCATGTGTTTAAATTGTGTTCTGATATGCTTAACAGATATGTCATATACAATCTAAGGTTTTAGATCCTAGAAAACTTTAAGAAAGTGAATGTTCTGTATAATAATAGTTTAAAAGTATCTTAACTATTGAAAACAAGTGTACTACTGACAAAATGTTTTCGACGTGTTCTGTTTGCTATTAATTGATTGAAAACACTTATGATATCTTTGAAAAACAATTTCATGTGTTAAAATTGTGGTTTTATATGTTTAATAGAGATTTCATTTACAATCTAAGGTTTTAGAAGCTATAAAAGTATAAGAAAGTGAGTGTTATGTATAATAATAGTTTAAAAGTATATTAGCTATTGAAAAAAAAGTGTACTGCTTAACTAAATGTTTTTAACTGAAAGTACTTATGATATCTTTGAAAAACAATTTAATGTGTTCAAATTGTGTTTTGATATACTTAATAAAGATGTGACATACAATCTAAGGTTTTAGACCCTAGAAAACAATAAGAATGCGAATGTTGTGTATAATAATTATTTAAAAGTATCTTTACTATTTAAAACAAGTGTACTGCTTAACTAAATGTTTCCTACTTGTTCTTTTCGCTATTAATTGATTGAAAACACTTATGATATCTTTGAAAAACAATTTAATGTGTTAAATTTGTGTTTTGATATGCTTAATATAGCTGTCACATACAATCTAAGGTTTTAAACCCTAGAAAACAATAAGAAAATGAATTTTTGTGTATAATAATAGTTTAAAAGTATCTTAACTATTGAAAACAAGTGTACTGCTTAATTAAATGTTTTCAACTTGTTATTTTTGCTATTAATTGATTCAAAACACTTATAATAATTTTGAAAAACAATTGAATGTGTCAAAATTGTGTTTTGATATGCTTATTAGAGATACCACATACAATCTAAGGTTTTAGAACCTAAAAAACTATAAGAAATTGAATTTTGTATATAATAATAGTTTAAAAGTATGTTAATTATTGAAAACAAGTGTATGAGTTAACTAAATGTTTTCAAATTGTTGTTTTCGCTATTAATTGATTGAAAACACTTATGATAACTTTGAAAAACAATTTAATGTGTTAAAATTGTATTTTGATATGCTTATTAGAGATGTCACTTACAATCTAAGGTTTTAGAACCTAGAAAACTATAAGTAAGTGCATGTTGTGTATAATAATAGTTTAAAAGTATATTCACTATTGAAAACAAGTATACTGCTTTACTAAATGTTTTCAACTTTTTTTTTCGCTAATAACTTATTGAAAACACTTATGATATATTTGAAAAACAATTTCAATTGTGTATATTGTGTTCTGATATGCTTAACAGATATGTCATATACAATCTAAGGTTTTAGATCCTAGAAAACTTTAAGAAAGTGAATGTTCTGTATAATAATAGTTTAAAAGTATCCTAACTATTGAAAACAAGTGTACTACTAACAAAATGTTTTCAACGTGTTCTGTTTGCTATTAATTGATTGAAAACACGTATGATATATTTGAAAAACAATTTCATGTGTTAAAATTGTGTTTTTATATGTTTAATAGAGATTTCAATTACAATCTAAGGTTTTAGAAGCTATAAAACTATAAGAAAGTGAGTGTTATGTATAATAATAGTTTAAAAGTATATTAACTATTGAAAAAAAAGTGTACTGCTTAGCTAAATGTTTTTAACTGAAAGCACTTATGATATCTTTGAAAAACAATTTAATGTGTTGAAATTGTGTTTTGATATACTTAATAAAGATGTGACATACAATCTAAGGTTTTAGACCCTAGAAAACAATAAGAATGTGAATGTTGTGTATAATAATTATTTAAAAGTATCTTTACTATTTAAAACAAGTGTACTGCTTAACTAAATGTTTTCTACTTGTTCTTTTCGCTATTAATTGATTGAAAACACTTATGATAACTTTGAAAAACAATTTAATGTGTGAAAATTGTCATTTGATATGCTTAATAGAGATGTCACATACAATCTATGGTTTTAAAACCTAGAAAACTATAAGAAAATGCATGTTGTGTATAATAAAAGTTTAAAAGTATATTCACTATTGAAAACAAGTGTACTGCTTAACTAAATGTTTTCAACTTGTTCTTTTCGCTATTAATTGATTGAAAACACTTATGATATCTTTAAAAAACAATTTAATGTGTTGAAATTGTGTTTTGATATGCTTAATATAGATGTCACATACATTCTAAGGTTTATACCCTAGAAAACTATAAGAAAGTGAATGTTGTGTATAATAATAGTTTAAAAGTATCTTAACTATTGAAAACATATGTACTGCTTAACTTAATGTTTTCAACTTGTTCTTCTCGCTATTTATTGATTGAAAACACTTATGATATCTTTGAAAAACAATTTTATATGTTAAAATTGTGTTTTGACATTCGGTGGTGGCAAGGTTCCCCCAGCCAGAACATGCATGGTGTAGCAATAAGGAAGGTACCACCAACGACAAGCGATATCATAGAGATGGTGCACTTTGCTGCTCCCGATACTCGCCTTTTCAGGTGGCGTTCTAGGGCGTACTGTGTGCTAGCTTGCTCCTTGAGTAGAGGACTTAGTTGCGCGGCTGATTACTACACAGAAATGACGTTCAAGTTGCCCCAACCCAGATCACGACACGTGTAGGGTTGGATGCCACCAGTTACTCTAACCCAGGTGATGACACGTGTAGGGTTGGGTGGAATAGAGAAGTGACGCTCGAGTTATCCTAGCTCAGATGATGACACGTGTAGGGCTGGGCGTTACCTGCTATCCCAGCCCAGATGGCGACACGTGCAGGGCTGGATGCGAGCCACGCGTCCAAAAGCATAACGACCTGGAGAGAGAAGAAACCTAGCTATAAAGGTAAACTTATCAGAATCTGCAGAGGTACGTTTTCATTACGGCTCATTCTGCTAGGGTTGTGTGCCTTTAGTACGGTTCTACAAAGCGTATTTTCTCTGAGTTTTGGGTGTTCTTGTTACGGACTTGAGCGTCGGAGCGCCACCGACCGCAGAGGCGCCACCTTGTGTTTTCAGGTTCCCTGAGGAAGCTTTGTGGTGTGGACTTGAAGGGCACGTGGAGTCAAGCTGGTGAGGAGGTTCGTGATGAGGCAACGCTTTGGCGCTATGTCAACCGGCAGGATCATCTGGCGCCCACCGTGGGGCTGTATAAAAGGTGATTCCCAACCATAGTTCGTGTTTGTTGTGGTTTTGGTATTTTCTGTTCGACTGCTCGCTATCGCAGTCGATTCTTGGAGTTTTCACCGTTTGTTTGGAGTTTCTTTGAGTTGCTAAGTTTGCTAAGATAAGATGAGGACAACACGGTCAAGTTCAGTCGCGCCGTCAACAGACGAAGATGTTGTGTCCATGACACAAGTGATGGACATGATGAGGACGCTGCAGGAGAATGTGGCTGCATGAGGCGCTAGTGGCCTCGCAAGCTAGGAATGAGGAGCTCAACAGGGTTAACGAAGAGCTGCGCAAAGCCCTGCAGGAGTGGGAGGAGCGTGCGGTCGGGGAAAGATCTGCACCCGCATCCCCACTGCGCAGCTTCCCCATGCCATTTTCCCAAGAGATCATGGACTCGGTGGTCCCGACTAACACTGTGGCGGTGAAAGCATCTTTCACTGGGGTGAAGGACCCTGAGGCCCATCTCATGGCGTTTCATACTCAGATGATGCTCTCGGGGGAGTCGGACGCGGTTTATTGTAAGGTGTTCATGAGCACTCTTAGTGGAACAACGTTGGACTAGTTCGTCAGTATACCTACTGGCCACATTACCACTTTTCAACAGTTTTCCAAGATGTTTGTTGAGTAGTATATAGTGAACAAGGCACCACCGTTGGTGTCTTACGACTTGTTTGACGTGAGACAGAACCAGGGGGAGTCCCTGAAGGATTTCCTGAGTAGATTTGGGGCCCAGATAGTTCTCTTGCCAGGTAAAGACGAAGAGATGTTTGTACACGCCTTCAAAAAGGGTGTGTTACCTGGGCCTTTTAGTGAGTCACTTATCAAGAGTCACCCCGCCACGTTTGCTGAAATTCGGCGACGTGCTGTGGCCCACATCGCAGCCGAGAGCGAAGTCTCCAAGAAAAGGGGAAACGTGGCCCCAGCCAAACCACCGCGCGCCCAGACGAGGGTCCAGCCGCAAAGAGTAACGGAGGTAGCGGCGGGGAAGAGGGACCAGAGGATGCGTCATCCTTATGATCCTAAGAAGAGTAACGGGAAGGGGAAGGGGCCAGGGTGGCCTAGAGAGACTAATCGCCCACCAAGGTATGAATTTGTGATGGGGTTGGCTGATCTGATCGCCATCCCGAATATCGTCGCCAGGCTCAAAGGGCCTGAGAAGACGACAGAGAAGGTTTTGGGTCCAAAACCAGACACGTGGTGTGAGTTCCACAAGAGCTTTGGCCACTCCATCAACTCGTGTTTGGCTTTGGGATACCAACTCACCGAGTTGGTCAAGTGCGGATTCCAGAAAGACTACTTGCTGGAAAAGCAAGCGGGCCAATCAGCGGGTTCCCAACCAGCGAGCAATGAAGGACAGCAGCACGAGGTGCCCGTCCACGGCGAGATCCACACCATAGCTGGTGGATTTTCAGGTGGAGGGTGCACTGCATCGCAGCGCAAGAAGTACGCGAGGTCAGTGATGTCAGTGGAAGTCTTTGAGGACCACTCACCCGACGTGGACATCACGTTCACCAAAGGAGACCTTAGGGACGTTGTACCCCACGACAACGACCCTATTGTGATCTCACTTGTCACGGCGGGAAGGACAGTCCACCGGGTGCTGGTCGACCAAGGGAGCTCGGCAGATGTAATGTTTTGGCCGACTTTTTGAAAAACTACAACTGTCTCCCGATCAGCTGAGGCCATATGGGGGCTGCCTGTACGGTTTCGCCGGCAATCAAGTGGAGGTAAGGGGGTATATTGAGTTGAGGACGACCTTCACAGATGGTTTGGCCTCACGAACAGAGAAGATCAGGTATCTTGTTGTAAACGCTCCGTCGGCATACAACATACTGTTGGGAAGGCCAACGCTCAACAGAACGGGGGCTGTGCCTTCGACAAGGCACATGAAGGTCAAACTACCGTCTATGGAGGGTTTGATCATCACCATTCGCTCTGACCAAAAGGAGGCGAAGAAGTGTTACGTAAACAGCCTCAAAACACAAGAGGTCTGTGTGCCACGTAACCACAACGCCTCCCCCTGGCGCGGAGCCTGCGCAGGAAACTCGGCGGCGAGTTTCGGATACGGTGTTGGAGGTGGCCGCCGGGGGCGATGTGCCTATGGAGGATATAGAGGCGAGGTCCGAGAACGCCGCTTGGTTGGAGGGAGAAAGAAGCTGCTCGGAGACCGCCAGAGAAACAGGTATCGCCAGGGTGCTGATCGCCAGTGAAAAGAGGCCTCAGCCAGTGGAGGAATGGCTCGAGAAGGAGATCAACGGTAAGGTGTTTAAGCTGGGGAGAACCTTGGATAGCGAGACGCAAGACCAAATCGCCAAGGTGATTAGTAGACACTTGGATGCCTTTGCGTGGGCTGCTTCAGACATGTCGGGGATTGACCCCGATTTCTTGTGCCATCGCTTAGCAATGGATCCCCAAGTCAGGCCTATCCGCCAAAGAAGGAGAAAGTTCAACGAGGAGAAAAGGCAGGCGATCAAAGACGAAACACAAAAACTCTTCGCAGCAGGCAACATCAGAGAGATTCAATATCCAAAATGGCTCGCCAATGTCGTTCTGGTCAAGAAGAGTAGTGGAAAGTGGCGGATGTGTGTCGACTTCACAGACCTGAACAAGGCCTGTCCAAAGGATTCTTATCCTTTGCCGAGTATAGACGCCCTGGTAGACAGTGCATTAGGGTGCTAGCTGCTCAGTTTTCTGGATGCCTTCTCGGGGTACAATCAGATCAAAATGCACCCCATGGATGAAGAGAAGACCGCCTTCATGACGGAAAGGTCATGTTACTGCTACAAGGTGATGCCCTTCGAGCTGAAGAATGCGGGAGCCACGTACCAAAGGGTAATGGACAAGGTGCTCGCCCCTATGCTCGGAAGGAATGTGCAGGCATACGTCGAAGACATGGTCGTGACGACCCTGGAAAAGAGCAAGCACGTTGCCGATTTGGAAGAGTTGTTCATCACCATAGCCAGGTACAAGCTGAAACTAAATCCTGAGAAGTGTGTCTTTGGTGTGGAAGCAGGAAAATTTCTGGGATTTCTTTTGTCAGAAAGGGGAATCGAGGCTAACCCGGAAAAGTGTGCCGCCATTTTGGCGATGAGGAGCCCCGCCACTTTGAAAGAGGTGCAGCAGCTCACCGGGCGAATGGCCGCCCTGTCTCGATTTGTATCGGCCAGTGGGGAGAAGGGCCATCCATACTTCCAGTGCTTGAAGAGGAACAACAGGTTTGTCTGGACGAAGGAGTGCGAGGAGGCCTTCATAAAGCTCAAAGAATATTTGGCGAGCCCACCAGTTCTATGCAAACCCCAAGCCGCAACGCCACTCAGGCTGTATTTTGCCATAACTGAGAGGGAATAAGCGCAGTGCTCGTCCAGGATCAAGATCAGGTCCAAAGGCCCATCTATTTTGTTAGCAAGGTGCTGCAAGGCCCAGAGGTGAGGTACCAGGCCCTAGAAAAGGCAGCGTTAGCGGTTGTATTTTCGGTGAGGAGACTGCGTCATTACTTTCAGAGCTTTACGGTGTTGGTAATGACTGATTTGCCAATCCAGAAGGTTATGAAGAAACCAAATGTAGCCGGAAGGATGGTGAAGTGGGCGGTTGAGCTGTCGGAATTCGACATCAAATATGGGCCCCGGGGATCGATCAAGGGGCAAATTTTCGCTGATTTCGTGGTCGAGTTGTCCTCCGAAATAGCGCAAAACGCCAAGGATGACTTTCGTTTGGTACTCTCGGTGGATGGGTCATCCAACCAGCTAGGCAGCGGGGCTAGGGTCATTTTGGAAGGACGAAACGGCGTGTTGATAGAGCAATCACTGAGGTTTGCTTTCATAGCAAGCAACAATCAAGCAGAGTATGAGGCTTTGATCGCCAGAATCTTGTTGGCAAAGGAAATGGGGGTGAAGGTGCTGATGGCCAAGAGCGATTCGCTGTTGGTCACTGGACAAGTGACTGGCGAGTTCCAAGCCAAGGACCCACAGAGGGCAACCTACTTGGAGTACGTGCAAGAGCTAAGGAGATCTTTCGCTTTGTTCGAAGTGGTGCACGTGCCAAGAGAGCAGAATGCCCGAGCTGACTTGCTAGCCAAGCTTGCCAGTTCGGGCAAGGGGGGCAGACAGAGGTGTGTCATTTAAGAAACTTTGAAGACTCCTCGAGCATTTGTGGCAGACCACCAGGTTCTTCATGTTTGCAGGTCGATGAAAAGAGCGGCGAGGAGCCATAGATCCCTAATGCAGGAGACCTTGAGGACGCCAAGGGTCAGGGCGCACCAAGCGAAAGAAGTGAGCACGACGCAAGTTTGCGCTATCCACGAGCCTGATACGTGGATAACGCCGTACCAGCGCTACTTGGCAGATGGCGTGCTCCCAATAGATTCAACAGAAGATAGAAAGATGAAGAAAAGCTCCAACAAGTTTACCCTTATTGATGGCGAGTTGTACAGGTTCGAATTTACACACCCTCTTCTTGTATGTGTACACGGAGAGAAGTGCAGGAGAATTATGGCCGAGCTCTATGAAGGGATTTGTGGGAGCCACATTGGAGGTCGATCGCTGGCGACAAGAACTGTCCGCGCAGGTTATTACTGGCCCACGATGAGGGAAGATTGCAAGAGATATGCCCAACGCTGCAAGCAATGTCACCAGCACGCCGACTGGCACAAGGCGCCCCCAGAAGAGTTGAGGTCAATCTACAGCCCCTGGCCGTTCCACACGTGGGGAATCGACATTCTGGGGCCCTTCCCGTTAGCGATTAGGCAGATGAAGTTTTGGTTGTGGCGATCGAATACTTCACCAAATGGATCGAGGCAGAACTAGTAGCCCAGATCACCGCACACAAAATTCAGAGTTTCGTGTGGAAGAATATTGTGTGCCGTTTTGGTGTGCCCAAGCGTCTAGTATCAGACAATGGGACTCAGTTCGCAAGCCACCTGTTGAAGAAGCTATGCGAGGACATCGGGACGCAACAGGTGTTTACTTCCGTGGAACACCCGCAAACGAATGGGCAGGTGGAGTCCGCTAACCGGGTTTTGTTGAGAGGATTGAAGAGGAGGCTGGAAAAGGCCAAGGGGTCTTGGGCTGAGGAAGTTCCCCGTGTAGTATGGGCATATCATACCACTGAGCAATCGGGAACCCACGAAACCCCGTTTAGCTTAGTGTTTGGGTGCGACGCGATGATTCCAATCGAAATCCAGGAAAGCTCGCCGAGATTCCAGAACTTCGTGGTGGAAGACTCGAATGAAGAAAGGAGAATGAACTTGGATTTGCTGGACGAGGTCAGGGAGGAAGCGCGGGTGAAGGCTGAGGCGGTAAAGAGAAGAGTTGAGCGTAAGTACAACTCCAAGATAAAGCCAAGGCATTTCAGGGATGGTGACCTGGTGATGAGGAAGGCCCACCAGTACGAGATGGAAAACAAGTTGTCACCCAAGTGGACAGGACCGTTCAGAATAACTGAAGCACTCGGGAACGGCGCCTACCGCTTGGAGACGCTGGAGGGAGGGGCGATTCCTCGCACTTGGAACGCCATCCATCTCAAGTTTTACTACAGTTAAGCCTTTGTAAGTAGCGATTAACTCAAACAATTTAAGATGTATCAGTTTAAACAAATTTTTCAAGGGGGCTCTCTTTTTCCCTAAGGAGGGTTTTAACGAGGCCACCCAGTAAAGAAGGTTTTGGAGTTTATCAAAGTTTCCCAGCTATTAAGTTTGCATGCTGTCTGTTTGCCAAGTTTGTGGGGTGAGACCCTATCGCCCTTGTGTAGTTTTAAAGAAAAACGGAAAATCCGAACTGCATGCATCCAGTACAAAATTTCTGAAACATAAGTTTTTTATGTCCTCATCTCCATATGGCGATCGGAGGCACAAAAAAAAGGTTTTTAAGTCCTCACCGTCTCCTGGTGATCGGAGGCCCAAGTATTAGATTTCCTCCCGGCGAGAAAGAGATTTAAAAGACCTCCTCGCCTTGAGCGAGTGCAGGCGAGAAAGAGATTTAAAAGACCTCCTCGCCTTGAGCGAGCGTAGGCGAGAACAGATCACAAGACCTCTTTGCGTGAGCAAACCGAGGCAAGTTGAAAGCCCTCAGTGCATCCGGGGGAGGAGGAGATGTAATCCTGGGCAAGTTGAGGCATCAGAAAATGTCCTTCTCACCCTCGAGTGAGTTCAGGCAAGATTAAACCGAAAAGTTAGGGGTGCTAACGATCTCAAGTGTGGGAAAGGAGGGTTGGAGAAGGACTCTTTCCCCCTTGAGAGAGACACCAGTGTTGACCTAGTAAGACCAGTTAAATCGGAGGTGAAGGGTGGTTGGGGAAGGTTCGCAGAGGACACCCCACCACCCAAATCATTGTTCTGAAACTTAGGGAGGTAGAGAAGGATCCGAAAGGCGGCTCTACCCCCAGATGAGGGAACAATGGTGTAAGTTATCTCAAGGTAAAGGCTCGGGGAAGGCAAAGAGCGATTCGAAAGACGGCTCTCCCCCCAGGTGAGCAAAAATGAAATCAGAAGGTGGTCCCGCAAGGGACGCTTTCAGTTAAAGGGAAAATGACGTCGCCAGAAGCCCATAGTTTGAGATTGGAATAGAAAGAGAATCGCACGGCGGAGGCTGCATCTGCGAAGTGCTGAACGACGATGCAGAGATGCCTTGGGCCCTTGGCGGGTCGGGCAAGAGAAGTTCCAAGTGCTAAGTAAGGGATTTCGTATCAAGCGTTATTGCTTCGAATTAACCGTTTATTTAAGTTAAGGTGGTTTGCATAAAGTTAAGTACCGGTTGGTGCAAAGTACGTTGAGTTGAGAAAAGTTAAGTACCGGTTGGTGCAATGTACGTTGAGTTAAGAAAAAAACCATCCAGTTAAGCCAGTTGATTGCACAGTAGATAAATTAGAAGATTATATATATATATATATATATATATATATATATATATATATATATATATATGTGCACATGAGTATCGAACAGTTCGAACAGAATGAAAATTATTACAGACCAAGGTAAAGCATAAAAGTTTTCAAGGAGATAAGTCGATCGAGGGCACGATCTTGCCGTCCACCACCTCGTTGTATACTGAGAACTCAGAAAGATCAAGGTCAGGATATTTGCAAGCAAACTGCTCCAAAGCAGCGCCAAAGCTGGAAGTTAGAACCTGGGCAGCCTCAAGCTGAAGCTCATCGATCTTCGTCTTGAACCCATTGCTCTCTTCACGAACCTGGGTGACTTCAAGCTCGAGCTCGTCGGCCTTCTTCTTGAGCCCGTTGTTCTCCTCGCGAGCTCGGGAAAGTTCAGCAGCAGTTTCACCAAGTTCCTGGGAGGCCTTATCCCGATCTTGCTCGACCTTTCCCAGAAGGGTCTCTCTCTCGACTGACCTCTTCTCCAGGTTGACCATCTTCTGGGCGTCAGTTTTCTTTGCCTCCTCCAGCGCGGCAATTTTCTCGCTCAGAGGAACGATCTTGCTCTCCAGCTCGACGGCGTCTTGGAGTTTGTCATGAAGCATCTTGCGTAGCTCTTTGTTGTCTTGCCGCACGCTTTTGAGGTCGTCCTTGAGGGCGTTTTCAACTCGCGAAAACTCCAAGCCTTGCATCATTATATCGCACTTGGTCTTCTCGGCTTCAGCTTTCGCGGTACTTGCCACCTCCTGGTTGATCCGATTATCGAGTTCAAACTTCTCCAAGGGGTCCTTGAGCCCTTCGCCGACCATTTGGGGAAGGCAATCGTCGACCATGGCACTTAGGCGCACGGTAAAGGATGTTGAACCAAGTGGTGTTCAATGTTTTGATGAATCCAATCCTTTGAAGGACGATGAAGCCTCTGCTTTGCTTGATGCTGCTGTGCTGGTTTTAGCTTTGTTCTGGGGTAGTTCAATGATGTAATCAACCCTTAGATTAAATCTCAAAGAAATTAGCATCTCAATTTTATCAAAGCAAAATGTTTTTCAAACTAAGTTAAAACAACCGATTGTTTTGTCGAAACAACCGATTGTTTACACTTAGATGTTTTGAGAAAGTTTGAAAACTGTTTTTGAATGGTGATTTTGTTAAGTAACAAAACAACCGATTGATTCGAGGAAACAATCGATTGTTTGTTTTAAAACCATAACAGAAAAACTGTTTTCTTTGACTGAGCTTTAAATGCTTTAACTGAATACGCTCCAGTCATTAAATGCTTTGACCAATTTATTTTAAATGCAATTAAGAGTTTGTTAAGATTTGATAACAAACTATATTCTTACATATATTCTGAAAAACTGTTTTAATGTTTTAAGAATCTTGAAACAAAGTTTTAATCTAAGAGTTTTTCAAAGAGTTCTGAGATTGCTTAAGAGTTGAGAGATTGATCAAGGTGCTGAATAGGATTTTACATGTATTGATTTCAGATATTCATCTGTAACAAGTGTAATCTTTGTAAACTGCTGAACAATTCGTGTGTGTATTTTGTTGAGATTGGCTGTGTGTTCTTGAGGTGCTCAAGATCAGCAATCTTAGTGTTGGCCAAGGAGAGTGTGTTTCTTGAGGTGTTCAAGGTCATTCTCTTGGTTGTGGTGTAAGTGATCAAGTGGTGATTGCTTAGTGGATATCCTCAGGGTTTCTGAGAAGACTGGATGTAGCTCTTGTTTGGAGTGAACCAGTATAAACAACTGTGTACAATTTCTCTATCCTTATCTCTTTAATTCAGTTTTTTATTTTGGAACTGGTATAAACAACTGATTGTTTCGCTAAAACAATTGATTGTTTTTCCAGCTTTGTGCTTTTGCTTTTTGTTTTGGAAAAACTGAATCCTTAATCAAGGTTCTTTCAAAGTATTTTCATTCTAAGGTTAAAAGTCTGCGAAAATCTTTCTTAAACAATTCACCCCCCCTCTTGTTTAAGGCCATATATTCTAACAATTGGCATCAAGAGCTTGGTTCTTGAAAGTTATTAAAGTTGATTTAAAAAAATCTTTTTTCTATGGCTGGAAAACTATCTTTTAAGGAGGGTGCTTCAATCTACAAACCACCTTTATTCTGTAGATTGAATTACAAGTTTTGGGAAGCAAGAATGAAAATCTTTATTGAATCTATTGATCAAAGAATTTGGGACTCAATTGAGAATGGTCCTTACATTCCAAAGTTCAAAAAGGAAAATGCTTTCTTTACAAAACCTTTGTCCAAATGGACAGATGATGAATGTAAGATGGCTCAGCTTGATACGTCTGCTCAAAATATTATATCTTCTGCACTTGAAACTAATGAATTTTTCAGAATATCAAAGTGCAAAACTGCTAAGGAAATGTGGGAGACACTCAAGGCTGCTCATGAACCAAAGGAAGCAATGAAAAAGAGTCAAGCAAGAAGAAAGAAAAGGAAAAACAAGAAAAGCCTCAATCTTTGCTTAATGGCCAGAAGGGAGGATGACTCATGTAGTGTAAGTTCATCAAACTCTTCAAACTCTGAAAATTATGGTCAATTGCTTCAAGCCTTTCAAAAAACTCATGAAGAAGCCAACCGATTGGCTCTCTTGAACAATCGATTGAAAGAAAAGAATAGCTGGCTTGAAAACAGAGGAAAGGCACTGGAAGAGGATTTAGAAAATTCAAAAATGGATTTTGAAAATCTGGAAATCATTTACAAAAACTCCTCTTGCAAGTGTGATACACTATCTTGTTAAAACAGTGGATAAGCTTTCTAAAGGCCAATCTAACTTTGAGAGTGTGCTAGCATCTCAAAATTGTGTTTTTGGAAAATCTGGATTGGGCTTTAATCCACAAAACAAGGAAGATAGATTTTCAAAATCTTTTTCGAAAATGCTAGAAAAACAATCGATTGGACCATCGAAACAACCGATTGTTACATGCTTCTATTGCATGAAAAGAGGTCATTCTGTGCGATTCTGTAAAATCAGAAAACATGTTGTTCCTAAAGGGCTTATGAAGTGGATTCCCAAGAAAAATAAAGCTTGTATTGATGAGTATAAACCAGATGGACCCATATTCATAAGGGGACCAAACCTATGTACTTGAAAATCTTTTTGTAGGATATCTTGGAGGAAAGAAAACAACTTTGGTACTTGGACAGTGGATGCTCCAAGCATATGACAGGGGACAAATCAAAGTTCCTGAGAATATCCTTCAAGCAAGAGGGTCATGTCACCTATGGAGACAACAACAAAGGAAGAATCCTTGGAAGAGGATCCATAAGAGATGAAAGCATCTTGGTGATTCATGATGTGCTCTTTGTTGAAGGCCTAAAGCATAATCTTCTGAGTATCAGCCAACTATGTGACAAGGGGTATCAAGTGATGTTCAAGACAAACACATGTGAAATCTGTCTACCCAACACCAAAGAGGTAATGTTGGTAGGTAAGAGAGTTAATAATGTGTATCTTCTTGATATCTCTTCACCATGTTCAATTGGATGTCTTCTATCCAAGCAAGATGAATCTTGGCTTTGGCATAGAAGAATTGCTCATATTCACATGAATCATTTGAACAAGCTAATATCAAAAGATCTTGTGTTTGGGCTGCCAAAACTCAAGTTTGAGAGGGATCACATTTGTGAAGCTTGCCAAAAAGGGAAACAAGTGAAGAGTTCTTTTAAAACCAAAAATATTGTCTCTTCATTGAGACCTCTTGAACTCCTTCACATGGATCTCTTTGGACCCTCTAGAACTATGAGTCTTGGTGGAAATTATTATGCTCTTGTTATTGTTGATGATTTCACTAGGTACACTTGGACATTGTTCTTGGAATCAAAGAGTGATGCCTTTGCTGCATTCAAAAAGCTAGCAAGAAGGCTTCAAAACACAAAGAACAGCAACATAGGCTCCATAAGAAGTGACCATGGAGGAGAATTCCAAAATGAGAAGTTTCCAAAGTTCTATGAAAAGTTGGGGATTCTACATAATTTCTCTTCTCCAAGAACACCACAACAAAATGGAGTTGTAGAGAGGAAGAACATATCTCTTGAAGAGCTTGCAAGGACAATGCTTAGTGAGTCATCACTTCCTAAGTATTTTTGGGCAGATGCAGTAAGCACCTCTTGTTATGTGATGAATAGGGTGCTTATAAGGCCCATCTTGAAGAAAACTCCATATGAACTCTTCAATGAAAGGAAGCCTAACATCAGTAACCTCAAAGTCTTTGGTTGTAGTTGTTTCTTTCTTAACAATGGAAAGGAAAGTTTGATGAGAAAGCTGACCTTGGCATTTTCATTGGTTATTCTCTCACAAGCCATGCATATAAAGTCTACAACAAAAGATTGATGTATGTAGAAGAATCAGTACATGTAGTCTTTGATGAGGTAGATCGCAGAATCAGTGAGAACCCAAAGATCAGTGTTGAGGAAGACGAACAGAGCATCAGTTTGGAGAAGCTAGACATCTGTGCAGAAAAACAACCGGTTGATTCGCAAAAACAACCGATTGAAATTCTGCAACAGAGTGAGCTACCCAAAGAGTGGGGGATTCCTAGAGATCTGTCAGTGGATAACATCATAGGGCAGATAAAGGAAGGTGTCTCCACACGTAGCTCTATCTCAAACTACTGTAGGCACACAACTTTTGTTTCTCAAATTGAACCAAAGTCAATTGAAGAAGCTCTCAAGGATGAGAAGTGGGTTGAAGCCATGCATGAAGAGCTAAACCAATTTGAAAGAAATGAGGAACAAGCTAGATGAGGATGGAGTGATCACTAGAAACAAAGCAAGGCTAGTTGTCAAAGGCTACAATCAAGAGGAGGGCATAGACTATGGTGAAACCTTTGCTCCTGTGGCTAGATTGGAGGCTGTGAGGCTGCTGTTGGCTTTTGCATGCATGAGTGGTTTTAAACTCTTCCAAATGGATGTAAAGAGTGCCTTCTTGAATGGCTACATCAATGAGGAAGTGTTTGTAGATCAACCACCGGGTTTTGAAGATCACAAGTATCCCAATCAAGTCTTCAAGTTGAAGAAAGCTTTGTATGGTCTGAAACAAGTTCCAAGGCAGTGGTATGAGAGGCTTAGCAACTTTCTGCTATCCCATGGTTATGAAAGAGGAATGGTAGACAAAACTCTCTTCATCAAGAAGTCAAATGCAAAAATAATCCTTGTGCAAATCTATGTTGATGACATCATCTTTGGTGCTACATAAGATAGGTTGTGTGAAGAATTTGTGGCTGCAATGAAAGGTGAGTTTGAAATGTCTATGATGGGAGAACTATCTTTCTTTCTTGGATTGCAGGTGAAACAAACAAAGGATGGGATCTTCCTAAGTCAATCAAAGTATTGCAAGGAAATTCTCAAAAAGTTTGAAATGGAAAATTGCAAAGAGGCAAGCACTCCAATGCCATCAAGCTGCTACATGGATGCAGATGCGACTGGAAAGAGTATAGATCAAACAAAATACAGAGGTTTGATTGGATCATTGCTTTATCTAACAGCAAGTAGGCCGAACATCATGTTTGCGGTGTGCCTATGTGCAAGATATCAAGCAAATCCTAAAGAGTCACACTTCAAAGCTGCAAAAAGGATTATGAAATATCTCAAAGGAACATCATCTATAGGACTATGGTATCCTTCTCATTCTCCAATACATTTAATTGGTTATTCAGATTCTGACTTTGCAGGTTGCAAGCTAGATAGAAATAGCACAAGTGGCATTTGTCACCTTCTTGGCTCAAGCTTAATCTCATGGCATAGCAAGAAGCAAGCATGTGTTGCTCTCTCTACTGCTGAGGCAGAATATATAGCTGCTGGTAGCTGCTGTGCACAAATCCTATGGCTCAAACAACAACTTGCAGATTTTGGTTTACAAATCAGCAAAGTTCCTTTGATGTGTGATAACACAAGTGCAATAAATCTTACTAAAAATCAAATTCAGCACTCAAGGACCAAACATATTGAAATAAGACATCATTTCATCAGAGATCATGCGCAAAATGGGAACTGTGAAGTAAAGTTTATGGAGACCAAACTGCAGCTAGCTGACATCTTCACAAAGCCTTTGCCAAAGGAGAGATTTTTCTTCTTGAGGAATGAGTTAGGTATTCTTGATCTTAATAATCTCTCATAAATCTGTCTTTGATACATGTTAAAGTCTATTTGTGAAGACAAATAGGGGGAGAATTATTGGTTCTTGTATATCTGTGTCTCATATGCATAAAATGTTTAAATCTCGGAAGTATAAAATTTCTTTCTGCTGCTGCTGATAGAAACAACCGATTGTTTCGTGTAAAAAACTGATTGTTTATTGTGTTTAAAGAGTTATAATCTAACTTGCTGCTGTAAGAAGCTTTGGATAGTATGAATGCTTTCTCTGCAGGAACTGCTTCAGCTTTAATCAGTACAACACAAGCACCAGGATTTGTCTTCATCAAATAGGGGGAGATTGTTGAACCAAGTGGTGTTCAATGTTTTGATGAATCCAATCCTTTGAAGGATAATGAAGCCTCTGCTTTGCTTGATGCTGCTGTGCTGGTTTTAGCTTTGTTTTGGGGTAGTTCAATGTTGTAATCAACCCTTAGATTAAATCTCAAAGCAATTAGCATCTCAATTTTATCAAAGCAAAATGTTTTTCAAACTAAGTTAAAACAACCGATTGTTTACACTTAGATGTTTTGAGAAAGTTTGAAAACTGTTTTTGAATGGTGATTTTGTTAAGTAACAAAACAACCGATTGATTCGAGGAAACAATCGATTGTTTGTTTTAAAACCATAACAGAAAAACTGTTTTCTTTGACTGAGCTTTAAATGCTTTAACTGAATACGCTTCAGTCATTAAATGCGTTGACCAATCTATTTTAAATGCAATTAAGAGTTTGTTAAGATTTGATAACAAACTATATTCTTAGATATATTCTGAAAAACTGTTTTAATGTTTTAATAATCTTGAAACAAAGTTTTAATCTAAGAGTTTTTCAGATAGTTCTGAGATTGCTTAAGAGTTGAGAGATTGATCAAGGTGCTGAATAGGATTTTACTTGTATTGATTTCAGATATTCATCTGTAAAAAGTGTAATCTTTGTAAACTGCTGAACAATTCGTGTGTGTGTTTTGCTGAGATTGGCTGTGTGTTATTGAGGTGTTCAAGATCAGCAATCTTAGTGTTGGCGAAGGAGAGTGTGTTTCTTGAGGTGTTCAAGGTCATTCTCTTGGTTGTGGTGTAAGTGATCAAGTGGTGATTGCTTAGTGGATATCCTCAGGGTTTCTGAGAAGACTGGATGTAGCTTTTGTTTGGAGTGAACCAGTATAAACAACTGTGTACAATTTCTCTATCCCTATCTCTTTAATTCAGTTTTGTTATTTTGGAACTGGTATAAACAATCCATTGTTTCGCTAAAACAACCGATTGTTTTTCCAGCTTTGTGCTTTTGCTGTTTATTTTGGAAAAACTGAATCCTTAATCAAGGTTCTTTCAAAGTATTTTCATTCTAAGGTTAAAAGTCTGCGAAAATCTTTCTTAAACAATTCACCCCCTCTCTCGTTTAAGGCCATATATTCTAACAAAGGACTTCAAAGCTTCTTGAAGAGCGGCTGGGAGGTTTGAGGTTGCTGCAGGAGGCGGTGGTTGGTGCTCACCACCACCCTCACAAGGTTGGACGGCGGGGGGAGCTTCGAGGCGCGGTGGTGAGGCAGGGAGGTTCTCGGCGGCTTGTGAGGAGGCTTGCGTATCAGCAAGTTGCTCAGGAGCGGCCTCAGCAACTGAAGCGTTTGAAACGAGAACATCCCCAGCGGACTCGAATGGTGTGGAGGCGCTGGGGGTTCTCGATGAAATTTGGAGTGGCGCTCTCAACTGCTGGGGACTCGGTCACCGCCACCCTTTTCCTTTTGCAGATTAGCCCGTCCTCGGTGCTTTCATCCGCCTCTTCGTTAGATACTACCCTGGGGGTTTTCCTTTTGGCCTTCTTGAGAGGTAGTTTCTTGCGTTCGGGGCTAGAAGAGCGGCAGCAACGGGTGGACCAACTGGTGGGGATTGGCCCTGGGAGGCGGCGATCTCCGCAACAGAGTTCGGGATCGTTTGAGAGCCCGCCGCCAGCTTGTGGGATTTGGCTATGGCGCGTAGCTTAGCCATTCTATCCTTCCCCAGCATCATATCTGCATTATTGGCCCACAGTTACCAAACAACACAAAAATTTGGTGTTTAACAATGCACAGAAAGACAAGCAGTATAAGACAATGCATGGGGAAAGCTAAAACTACACACAAGTCAGAACAGCATCGTCAAAGCAAAGGCAGGACGATACAAGTATAAGCTAAGGGAACTCAAGAACGAACCTATGTGAACGTCTAGTTGGCCTTCGAGAAACTCGTAGACGATGATGGCGGAAGTGGGCAGAACCACGTTGGAAGAGGCGACTCTTTTCCAGAAGCCGCACAAGTCCTTGTCAAGGTCTCCCATTTTCTCTAGCCCCCTGGCCTTCCTGAAGTTTGACTCCTTCCTTCCCTTGTTCACCCAGTACAAGGGGAACCCGTCGAGAAGGGAAGGGTCTTGATCGTTGCAGCATACACGTACAAACTTCCCCTTCCAATCCTTATAGGATTGCTGGAAGATGGAGAGAATAGACCTTCCAGCGACCCCATTGAGGCTGACCCATAGATGATCGCCCGGGTTCTTCGCCTCGAACAAATAAAGGAATACATCTACAGAGGCCGGATGTCCCAAATGTGCGCAGATGATTTGGTAGGCCCACACGAACACCCAGCTGTTGGGATGGAGCTGGGCGGGGGCTATGTCGAGCTCGGTCAGGAGCTCCCTCTCAAAGCGTGTGAAGGAAAACCGGAGTTTGACCTTCTTGAACATGGTAGTGTATATGAAGCAGAAGGGGGTGTCGTCACTCCCCTGATCGTCGGTGCAGATTGGCTCACCGGGAGGACAAGGCCGCACAACTACTTTGTCATCGTGCTCTTTACTGAAACAGAGGTTTTCCTTATCACCTTTCTTGAGGCGAAAGATGTCGAGATCTGAGTTGACGGATGAGGTCTCACCCAGCAAGGTTGCGGAGGCCCACGGGTATAGCCGTTTGTAATCTGGAAGAGGTTTTACCATCGCGCTGGTTTGTGGTGGGTTTGGTTGTGGTTGGCTACGATGAGAGGACGCGGGTCTCGCGACTCGGTCGGAGGGGACGTTGGGACCCCTTCGGGGGTCGCGGGAAGAAGAGGGGTTTGCCCTATGGGTTTTCGCCGGAGGGTTGCGAGGAGATGGAGGAGGGTTTGGTGTGATTTTTGAACGAGTCATCGAGGAAGCTGCAAGAAGACGAAAAGGTATGAGTGTTCGTAAACAGAAAGACTCGACAGAAGAAGAGAAGAGGGAAGAGCAAGAGGGGCTCGCAGAGAAAAGTTCAGAAACCCTAAATGTAGAGAAGAGAAAAACAAAGCAGAGAAACATCCCACAACGTATGCTCCAGACAGGTAATGGATGATGCAAACCGATCAAAATGCAGCAAATATCAGTAGAAGTGATAAAAAAGTTACCTTTAGATGATCAGAAAGAGTGGTCAGAAAGATGGAGGTTGGGAGAATCGGAGCGTTCACTGGAGCGTTTTGAGAGTTCGAAGAGAGGTAGAAGATAATGAAATAGTGAAATGGCGCGAAGTGTTTAAGAGTTTCGAAGGGTGTCGAACGTTGCGAGAAGCGCAAACGACAGTGAATAATGGCCGTTGATGAGTCCACGTGTCGAATGATCGAAGAAGTTGGTGAAATTTCAAGTCAGTGAACAGTATTAGCGCCAAAGCGCAAAGCCACGTAAGCCCCCGGATTTACCGACCAGGTCATCGGGTGTGATGACGTGGCTTGCACGTGACTATGTGGGTGTGCTCAGTGGAACACGTGGGCAAGAGAAAGATGGATGGTTCAAAGGTGAGCGTAGTCGCTGGTTCATGGAGCTGGCGTTCTGCGATGAACATGGTCGGTTGTCGCCGGGTTTATCTGTCATTGACGTGTTTGGCAATTGGCGACCAGGTAGCTTGACATCGCCGCAGGAAGCACGTCGCCGGATTTCCCAACAGACTCAGTTAAGGCTGCTGGGAACCCAAAAGAGTAAGTCCAACGCTATGGTTGTTGCGCTGGCATGAGACATGGAGGCCGGGTAGGTGGAAGGGAACGACTTGCCCGTCAGCGACAGGATTCCCAGAGTGGACATTCGTTGGTGGCAAGGTTCCCCCAGCTAGAACATGCATGGTGTAGCAATAAGGAATGTACCACCAACGACAAGCGATATCATAGAGATGGTGCACTTTACTGCTCCCGATACTCGCCTTGTTAGGTGGCGTTCTAGGGCGTACTGTGTGCTAGCTTGCTCCTTGAGTAGAGGACTTAGCTGCGCGGCTGATTACTACACAGAAATGACGTTCAAGTTGCCCCAACCCAGATGACGACACGTGTAGGGTTGGATGCCACCAGTTACTCTAACCCAAGTGATGACACGTGTAGGGTTGGGTGCAATAGAGAAGTGACGCTCGAGTTATCCTAGCTCAGATGATGACACGTGTAGGGCTGGGTGTTACCTGCTATCCCAGCCCAGATGGCGACACGTGCAGGGCTGGATGCGAGCCACGCGTCCAAAAGCATAACGGCTTGGAGAGAGAAGAAACCTAGCTATAAAGGTAAACTTAACAAAATCTGCAGAGGTACGTTTTCATTACGACTCATTCTGCTAGGGTTGTGTGCCTTTAGTACGGTTCTACAGAGCGTATTTTCTCTGAGTTTTGGGTGTTCTTGTTACTGACTTGAGCGTCAGAGCGCCACCGGCCGCAGAGGCGCCACCTTGTATTTTTAGGTTCCCTGAGGAAACATTGTGGTGTGGACTTGAAGGGCACGTGGAGTCAAGCTGGTGAGGAGGGTCGTGACGAGGCAACGCTTTGGCTCTAAGTCAACCGGCATGATCAATATCTTTAAAAAACAATTTAATTTGTTAAAATTGTGTTTTGATATGAATAATATAGATGTCACATACAATATAAGGTTTTAGATCCTAGAAAACTATAAGAAAGTGAATCTTGTGTATAACAATAGATTAAAAGTATCTTAACTATTGAAAACAAGTGTACTGCTTAACTAAATGTTTTCAACTTGTTATTTTCACAATTAACTAATTCAAAACACTTATGATATCTTTGAAAAAACAATTTCACGTGTTAAAATTTTGTTTTGATATGCTTAATAGAGATTTGATTTTAGAACCCCGAAAACTATAGGAAATTGAATGCTCTGTATAATAATAGTTTAAAAGTATCTTAATTATTGAAAACAAGTGCAGTACTTAACTAATTGTTTTCAACTTGTTCTTTTCGCTATTAATTGTTTGAAAACACTTATGATATCATTGAAAAACAATTTCATGTGCTAAAATTGTGTTTTCAGATGTTTAATAGAGATTTCATTTACAATCTAAGGTTTTAGAACCTAGAAAACTATGAGAAGGAGAATGTTGCGTATAATAATAGTTTAAAAGTATCTTAAATATTGAAAACAAGTGTACTACTTAACTAAATGTTTTCAACTTGTTCTTTTCAGTATTAATTGATTGAAAAAAACTTATGATATCTTTGAAAAACAAGTTCATGTGTGAAATTTGTGTTTTCATATGGTTAATAGAAATTTCATTTACAATCTATGGTTTTAGATCCGTTAAAACTATAAGAAAGTGAATTTTTTTGTATACATGTATTATAATACTTTTAAAGTATCTTAACTATTGAAAACAAGTGTACTACTTAACTAAATATTTTCAACTTGTTCTTTTGCTATTAATTGATTGAAAACACTTATGATATCTTTGAAAAACAATTTCATGTGTAAAAGACGCGACAAACCACAGACAAATCAGCACATAACACATGCAAATATGCCACCCATCGTTCCGAGCAACTTTTACTTTGATGCGACTTCTCTGTCAAATGTTATCACATTTTTAAGTTTTTTTATGGGCATTTGAATGTTGTTTATGCCAATTTTCACTAAATGAAGTTGCCACAATCCATAAAGTAAAGACAAATCAGCACATAACACATGCAAATACGCCACCCCTCGTTCCGAGCAACTTTCGATTTTATGCTACTTCTCTGTCAAAAGTTGTCACCATTTAATGTTTTTTATGGCCATTTGAAATTTTTTTATCCTATTATTCACTAAATGAGGTTGCCACAAACCCTAAACTAGTGACAAATCAGCACATAACACATGCAATACGCCACCCCTCATTCCGAGCAACTTTAATTTTTAAACGAATTCTTTGTCAAATGTTATCACCATTTTAAGTTTTTTAATGACAATTTGACGTTTTATTTATCATAATATTCACTAAATGAAGTTTCCACAAACCCTAAACTTATGAGAAATCAACACATAACACATGCAAATAGGTCGGTCATGCCTTGTTCCGAGCAAATTTCATTTTTATCCGACTTCTCTATCAAAAGTTATCACCATTTGAAGAATTTTTATGGTCATTTGAAGTTTGTTTATCCTAATATTCACTAAATAAAGCAACTTTCCTTTTTATACGACTTCTCTGTCAAAAGTTATCACCATTTGAAGTTTGTTTATCCTAATATTCACTAAAGGAAGTTGCCACAAACCCTAAACTACTGACGACTCAGCACATAACACATGCAAATACACCACGCCTCGTTCCGAGCAACTTTCAGTTTTATGCGACTTCTTTTTCAAAAGTTATCACCATTTGAAGTTTTTTTTTGCCATTTGAAATTTTTTTATCCTAATATTCACAAATTGAACTTTCCGCAAACCCTAAAGTACTGATAAATTAGCACAAAACCCGTGCAAATACGCCACGCCTTGTTCCACGCAACTTTCATTTTTATCAGCCCTCACTATCAAAAGTTATCACTATTTGATGTTTTTTTTATGGCTATTTGAAGTTTGTTTATCCTAATATTCAGTAAATGAACTTTCCACAAACTATAAACTAGTGACCAATCAACACATAACACATGCAAATACACCACGCCATGTTCTGAGCACTTTCATTTTTATACGACCTCTCTGTTAAAAGTTATCTCTATATGAAGTTTTTTTATCGCCATTTGAAGTTTTTTTATCCTAATATTCACTAAATAAAGTTTCCACAAGCCCAAAACTACTGACAAATAAGCACATAAGACACGAAATCATGTCACACCTCCTTCCGAGCAACTTTCATTTTTATACGACTTCTCTATCAAAAGTAATCACCATGTTAAATTTTTTTATGGCCATTTGAAGTTTGTTTATCCTAATATTCACTAAATGAAGTTGCCAAAAACCCTAAACTACTGATAAATAAGCACATAACACATGAAAATACGCCACCTCTCGTTCCGAGCAACTTTCATTTTTAAACGACTTCTCAGTCAAAAGATATCACAATTTGAATTTTTTTAATGGCCATTTGAAGTTTTCTTTATCCTAATATTCACTAAATGAAGTTGCCACAAACCCTAAACTACTGAAAAATCTGCACATAACACATGCAAATACGCCATGCCTCGTTCCGAGTAACTTTCATTTTTATCCGACTTCTCTGTCAAAAGTTATTACCATTTGATGTTTTTTATGACCATTTCAAGTTTGTTTATCCTAATATTCACTAAATTAATTTCCCAAAAAACCTAAACTACTATAAATTCAGGACATAACACATGCAAATACGCCACCCCTCGTTCCTTGCAACTTTCATTTTTATGCGACTTCTCTGTCAAAGGTGATCACCATTTGAGGTTTTATTATTGACATTTGAATTTTGTTTATCCTAATATTCACTAAATGAAGTTCCCACAAACCCTAAACAATTGAGAAATCAACACATAACACATGCAAATACGCCATCCCTAGTTGCGAGCACCTTTCATTTTTCTGCAACTTCTCTGTCAAAAGTTCTCACCATTCGAAGAATTTTTATGGCCATTTAAAGTTTTTTTTATCCTAATATTCACAAAATAAAGTTGCCAAATGCCCTAAAATACAGAAAAATAAGCACATAACACATGAAAATATGCCACGCCTCGTTCCGAGCAACTTTTGTTTTTATACGACTTCTCTGTCAAAAGTTATCACCATTTGATGTTTTTTATGGCCATTTCAAGTTTGTTTATCCTAATATTTACTAAATTAATTTCCCACAAAACCTAAACTACTGTAAAATCAGGACATAACACATGCAAATACGCCACCCCTCATTCCGAGCAACTTTCTTTTTTATGCGACTTCTCTGTCAAAGGTGATCACCAGTTCAGGTTTTATTATGGCCATTTGAATTTTGTTTATCCTAATATTCACAAAATAAAGTTCCCACAAACCCTAAACAACTGAAAAATCAACACATAACACATGCAAATACGCCATCCGTAGTTGGGAGCAACTTTCATTTTTATGCGACTTCTCTGTCAAAAGTTATTACCATTCGAAGAATTTTTATGGCCATTTGAAGTTTGTTTATCCTAATATTCACAAAATAAAGTTGCCACATGCCCTAAAATACTGAAAAATAACCACATAACACATGAAAATATGCCACGTCTCGTTTCGAGCAACTTTTGTTTTTATACGACTTCTCTGTCAAAAGTTATCACCATTTGAAGTTCTTTTATGGCTATTTGATATTTTTTTTATCCTAATATTCACTAAATTAAGTAGCCAAAAACCCTAAACTACTGACAAATGAGCTCATAACACATGCATATGCGCCAGCACTCGTTCCGAGCAACTTTCATTTTTAAACGCATTCTCCGTTAAAAGTTATCACAATTTGAAATTTTTTAAAGGCTATTTGAAGTTTTCTTTATCCTAATATTCACTAAATGAAGTTGCCACAAACCCTAAACTACCGAAAAATTATGACATAACCCATGCAAATACGCCACGCCTCGTTCCGAGCAACTTTCGATTTTATCTGACTTCTCTGTCAAAAGTTATTACCATTTGATGTTTTTTATGGCGATTTGAAGTTTGTTTATCCTAATATTATCTAAATGAATGTCCCACAAAACCTAAACTACTGTAAAATCAGGACATAACACATGCAAATACGCCACCCCTCGTTCCGAGCAACTTTCATTTTTATGCGACTTCTCTGTCAAAGTTGATTACCATTTATGGTTTTATTATGGCCATTTCAATTTTGTTTATCCTAATATTGACTAAATGAAGTTCCCACAAACCCTAAACTAATGACAAATCAGGGCATAACACATTCAAATACGCCATCCCTAGTTGCGAGCAACTTTAATTTTTATGCGACTTCTCTGTCAAAAGTTATCACCATTCGATGAATTTTTATAGCCATTTGAAGTTTGTTTATCCTAATACTTATAAAATAAAGTTCTCACATGCCCTTAAATACTGAAAGTAAGCACATAACACATGAAAATATGTTACGCCTCGTTCAGAGCAACTTTCATTTTTATACGACTTCTCTGTCAAAAGTTATCACCATTTCAAGTTTTTTTTATGGCCATTTGAAGTTTGTTTATCCTAATATTCACTAAATGAAGTTGCCAAAAGCCCTAAACTACTCACAAATGAGCATATAACACATGGAAATACGCCACCCCTCGTTCCGAGCAACTTTCATTTTTAAACGCCTTCTCTATCAAAAGTTATCACAATTTGAAATCTTTTAATGGCCATTTAAAGTGTTCTTTATCCTAATATTCACTAAATAAAGTGGCCACAAACCCTAAACTACTGAAAAATCAGCACATAACACATGCAAATACGCCACTCCTAGTTTCGAGCAACTTTCATTTTTATCCGACTTCTCTGTCAAAAGTTTTTACCATTTGATGTTTTTTATGGTATTTATCCTAATATTCACTAAATGAAGTTTCTAGAAACCCTAAACTACTGAAAAATCAGAACATAACTCATGCAAATACGCCACCCCTCGTTCCGAACAACTTTTAGTTTTATACGACTTCTCTGTCAAAGGTTATCACCATTTGAGGTTTTATTATGGACATTTGAATTTTGTTAATCCTAATATTCACTGAATGAAGTTCCCACAAACCCTAAACTACTGACAGATCAACACATAACACATGCAAATACGCCATCCCTAGTTGCGAGCAACTTTAATTTTTATGCGACTTCTCTGTCTAAAGTTATCACCATTCGAAGAATTTTTATGGCCATTTGAAGTTTGTTTATCCTAATATTCACAAAATAAAGTTGCCACATGCCCTAAACAACTGACAAATAAGCAGAAAACACATGAAAATATGCCATACCTCGTTCTTAGCAACTTTCATTTTTATATGACTTCTCTGTCAAAAGTTATCACCATTTGATGTTTTTTTATGGCCATTTGAAGTTTGTTTATCCTAATATTCACTAAAAGAAGTTGCCAAAAACCCTAAACTACTGAAAAATGAGCACAAAACACATGCAAATACGCCACCCCTCGTTCCGAGGAACTTTCATTTTTAAATGCCTTCTCTGTCAAAAGTTATCACAATTTGAAATTTTTTAATGGCCATTTGAAGTTTTCTTTATCCTAGTATTCACTAAATGAAGTAGCCACAAACCCTAAACTACTGAAAAATCAGCACATAACACTTGCATATACGACACTCCTCGTTCCGAGCAAATTTTATTTTTATCCGACTTCTCTCTCAAAAGTTATTACCATTTGATGTTTTTTATGGCCATTTTGAAGTTTGTTTATCCTAATATTCACTAAATGAAGTTGCCACAAACCCTAAACTACTGAAAAATCAGGACATAACACATGCAAATATGCCACCCCTCATTCCGAGCAACTTTTAGTTTTATACGACTTCTCTGTCAAAGGTTATCACCATTTGAGGTTTTATTATGGCTATTTGAATTTTGTTTATCCTAATAATGACTAACTGAAGTTCCCACAAACTTTAAACTTGGCACAAAACTTTTGTTTTCTACTACATGCCACCCCCAAACTGATGGCCAAATTGAGGTGGTTAATAGAACTTTTGGTCAAAAACTAAGATGCTTTATTTTTGGGAACGCTAGGGTATGGGAGAATTTACTACCTCATGTTGAGTTTGCTTATAATAGAGTAGTAAATTCTACCACATCCCATTTTCCTTTTGAGGTTGTGTATGGATTTAATCCTTTAACACCTCGAGATATACTTGATGATGTTCTATGCAAAGATGGTTTTGAAAAAGCTTCTATTATAAAAGATTTGCATAATCACATCAAGTTACAAATTGAGAAGAAAGTTGGCAAATATGCTGAAAATGGCAACAAAAGGAGAAAGGCATTAGTTTTTGAAATTGGTGATTGGGTTTGGCTTCATTTGAGAAATGACCATTTTCCTACTCAAAGAAAGTCAAAGCTTATGCCTCATGGAGAGGGTCCTTTTTCAGGTCCTCAAGAGGATTAATGATAATGCTTATGAGTTAGATATGCCTGATACTTTTCTTGGTAGTCATACTTATAATATCAGTGATCTAACTCCTTTTTCTGCAGGTTCTCAGAATTCGTGGTCGAATTCTCTCCAACTCGGGGAGCATGATGGAGATCAAGTACAAGAAGAGAATGAGGCTCAAGTTCAAGATTCTCAAAGACATATTAGCTCATCATCCTTCATACCTCAAAGGATTACAAGGAGCAAAGCTAAAGTTTTGGGTAATAGGCTTCAAATGTTTTCCCTTTTTATGATTACCCTTGTATAAAGTTGTATAACATATAGGAGTAGTGTTTAAGAAGGTACTAAAGAGGGAAACCAAAAAGACACCTCTAGTTGTAAAGTACCTTAAACGTTGTTTTGTAGGAAGAAGTTAGAAGAAGTGATTCTTCTAATTACTTCTCTTTAGGCACTAGTTTGAGAAAGGACTAGAAGGATGACCTTTCAAGCTCATTTTCCTTGTAACTTTGAACCGGCCCTCTCTATTATAAAAGGGGTGCATGGCTCTTTGAAATAACAAGTTGAATTTTGAGAGTAAAGAATCTCTACCAAATTGGTGAGTGAGTGTGAGAGGCTTGTGTCTTCTCCTCTTCTAGTCTTATCTTGGGAGATCTCTTAGGCTCTCAAGTGGCGGCAACAACACTCATCTTGAAGCCAACCATCCTTCAAGTGGGGTGCGCAATTCCAAGATTTCCAACCACATAAGACTAAGGCCTCGCCCCAGCATCCACGTGGCATTCCTGCTGACGTGACATTCCTTTGATCAGTTCACGTGACGTTCTCTGAGCGTCTGACGCGACATTCTCTGCGCTGAAGATGTGACGTTTTAAGTTGCGCGCTAATCTCCCGACACGTGGCACAATCCTATGGCTGGGGATGAGTGTCGTTAGCGCTTCAAGTTAACGTTACATCTTTCAAAAACGCGTGCTTCAAACCCCTGTTTCATTCACTCTTTGCATTCCTTCTTACTGTTCATCTTCCCTGTAATCTTTGCATCTCTTGCGCTCTTCCTCCTTACGAAAGCTCGTGTTTTTCTCACTTCCAACCACAAAGGTATGGTTTTTCTACTCCGATTCTCCTTACACTTTACTGTATTGATCTCATAACTGCCTGGGACTGTTTATTTTTCTTGTATTTGTCTGTGTTCTTCCCCCTTTCCTCACATCTCCTCATTCTCTCCTTCTCTCTCGGTTCTCGTGTGGGTAGGGGTTTTCTTAGGGCTTCTTCCTAACTCCATTCGCTAAACCTTTTCTCTTCTTTATTCTCCAGTTCCTTCATCAATGACGCGTACCAAAACAACGACCAACCCTCCACCCCCCAAAGTCAACCATAGGGCCCTTTACCCATGGGCTCGGGACGAACTGCTCGACGAGTACTCAAGCTTGGTCTCCACAAAAGCTTGGAGGGATCACGTAGGAGAGTCAAGCGCCTACGACCATCGTGCCTTCGCCAAAAGGCATGATCACAACATTGCAGTGCTCCCGTGTACCTTAGGGGAGCCTGTATGTGGGGATGAGCGGGCAAACAACGGGGTCCCCTTCTTCTATTTCTACCAGGTTGTTTTCAAGCGTATAGGGATGCGCTTGCCCTTCTCCAGGTTTGAGAGGGAACTGCTAACGAAGATCAATATCGCCCCAGCCCAGCTGCACCTCAACGGCTGGGCCTTTGTCAAGGCCTTTGACATATTGTGCGGGTTCTTCGAGCGCGCTCCCTCCGTCGACATCTTCCTTCATTTCTTCGAAGTGAAGAAGTAGGGGAAGAGCCTCTGGGTGAGCCTCTGGGTGAGCCTCAGCAATATCCCTGGAAGGGTCCTCCTGACTCTATTCCAACAATCTCTCAAGGGGTGGAAGGGCAAATTCTTCAAGGTTTGTTATTCCGACTTTGACCCCTCCGCCCTTGACGGCTTCCCCTTGTACTGGGTGAAGGAGGTGAAGACCGTGAAGCCTAAATCCCTTGACGAGTTACCCTCAAACGATCGGGAGGCTTGTCAAATTCTGACCAGCGCGGGGGGCTTCGACACTGCCACCCTGATAAGCCTAGAGTACAACGCTGAGGCTCTAGCAAAATACTTAAGTACGAGAGCTTCCCCTTATAACCTCCTATTTTCTGCTTCTGCTTGGTTCTTGCTTGATGTATGATTTATCTACTCTGTTTGTGTAGTAACTTAGCTTGTGCCTAATCTTTACTGTGTTTATCTTCTTGGTGCAGATTCTAAAATGGATAGACAACGAAGGTTGAGACTGGCTCATGCCTTGAAGTCCAAAGACGGGGCTTTGGCGAAGGAAATTGGGGGGTCCCCCCTTCCAACCTCCAACGCCTCTCCATCTTCTGCCCATTCTCGCCCTCAACCTTCCAAGACACCATCAACTCCATCAGTCCAACCCTCTCCCAATCAACCTCCAAGCTCGCCACCAGTTTCGCTGATGGGTTTGTAGAGGCTCTTGTTCAAGCTGCCTATGTGAACCCTAGCATCGGCGTCTCTGGGTGTAGCCCCTTGAACGAAGTGGTCGATGGCAAGCTTGTGCCTTTGGAGGCCTCTGAGGAATAGCTTTTACCTTGTGCTTCAACAAAAACATTTGACGTGTATATAGTTACCTTTTGCTTAACTTGTAATTGTTATGAACCTTATCTGTAATTATAACCTTTGATTTGCTTTAATGCCTACTTAAACTTTATCTTCACATTCTTGTCTGCTTCTAACTTCTCTTGCACTTTTATCTATTTTTGCTTTCTTTTCTATATCAAAGGCACAACTGGTACTTACCCTCGATGTATTTCTTGGTTGCTTCACCTTTACTCTTTAGGTAGCACGTGTCTCTCCCTCTTATTCTTTCTTCTTAAGGTGTGAGGCACACCCTTCTCTTGGCCCTTTCGCTCAAAACCTCGCTTGGCCTTCGTATCTGTAAGGAATCTTCCTCATGAAGGCGTCGCCTGCCTGGTCATTGCCCAAAGGCAAAGGAGGATTTTACCTTTGCGTATTTCTCTTGTCTCTAATGACTCACGCTTTTACGCTTCTTCATCTTAATCTTCGAATTTCTTTTTCCCTCTGAACTTGTAAAATCTTCAACCTCCTTCTTACTTACTTTTCTTGGGCCCGAGGCACTCGTAGCCGAAGGCAGTACTGACTTTCTCATCGCTTTAGGATGAAAAGGGGAGTCTCTTCTTTTTTGGCCTCGACATCGCTCAAGGGCGAGGAGGACTTATGTGTTCTTCTGTGGCCTCGACATTGCTCGAAGGCGTGGAAGACTTATCCTACCTGTATTGGGTGTCTACGCTCGAGGAGAGACCTGCTCTGGGTGTCCTCAGCGTGTCTAAACACTTGGGACAAAAGTCGCGCTCTGGTGCCCACGCCCATGGAGAGGCCTACATAATAGTGTCGTATTATCCATGGGGTGTCTAAATACCAGTGCGACTTAGCCCTTATCTCTTCGCGCTTGGTGCCCACGCCTGAGAAGGGCCCACTACAGCAGCGCCGTATCATCCTCAGGGTGTCTGAAAACACCAAGGCGAAGTGTTCTAAACATCAGACGCTGGGGCTAGCTGTTCCTACCTGAGGAAGGGGCCTCCCGAAGGAATCCCTTAACCCCTGCTTAGGGACTAGGCACCCAGATTTTAGTCTTCGTCTAACGTCTGATACCGGGGCTAACTATTCATACCTGAGGAGGGGGTGTCCCGAAAGAATCTCTTAACCCCTGCTCAAGGACTAGGCACCTGGATTTTTTAACTTTATGTCTAACATCTGGTACCGGGGCTAGCTATTCATACTTGAGGAGGGGGCGTCCCGAAGGAATCTCTTAACCCCTTCTCAAGGATAAGGCATCCGGATTTTTTAACTTATATAGAACATACCCGTTATCTTGCTTTGCATCTGACCTCTGCTCCTTTATCTGGCGATGCCTACTTCTGGCGACGCCTTGTCCCGGCGAAGCCTTCTCTTGGCGACGCTTTATCTTGGCGACACCTTATCTTGGCGACGCCTCATCTTGGCGACGCCTCATCTTGGCGACGCCTCATCTTGGCGACGCCTCATCTTGGCGACGCCTCATCTCGGCGACGCCTTATCTCGGCGACGCCTCATCTTGGCGACGCCTTGAATCTCAGTCTTTGTTTCTTTAATTTTTGATCTTACATGAGAGGGAAAAACTAAGGCAAGAATATCTTAAACTTCTCTTTTCTTTATTTGGGTGACCTCATTAAAAAACCCTCGGGAGGGAAAAATAGTGTCCCTTTTACAAAATTTCAACTAAAATAAAACTTTAAATTCGTCGCATTTCAACTACGTAGGATGGGGCCTCCTTCTAGAGTCTCTAACTTATATGAACCATTCCCTTTGGCTTTGATTACTCTGAACGATCTAGTCCACTTGGGAGACAACTTGTTTTTCAACTCGTAAGGGTGAGCCTTCATCATGACCAGATCACCAACATGGAATTGTCGCAGCTTCACCTTAGAGCTGTACTGACGCTCCACTCTTCTTTTCACAGCCTCAGCCTTAATTCTCGCCTCTTCTGTAGCTTCGTCTATCAGATCCAGATTCACCTTCCTTTCTTCGTTGGACTCTTCTGCCACGAAACCTAGGAAACGAGGCGAGCTCTCGTGGATCTCCACTGGGATCATGGCGTCCGACCCATACACTAGGCTGAAAGGCGTCTCCATGGTGGAAGATTGAGGCGTGGTGTGGTAAGCCCATACGATCCTTGGTACTTCTTCTGCCCACGCCCCTTTAGCCTTCTCTAATCTACATTTCAAACCCCTCAACAAAACTCTATTTGCTGACTCGACCTGCCCATTCGTCTGGGTGTGTTTGACTGATGCAAACACCTGCTTGATTCCTACTTCTGTACACAGCTTCCCCAACTGTTGGTTCGCGAACTGGGTGCCATTGTCTGAAATGAGACGTCTCGGCACCCTAAAACGACACACAATGTTCTTCCAAACAAAGTGTTCTACCTTGATGGCATTTCATGTGTTCTTCTTGAATCAAAGTAGTAAAAATGGATGCGGAAGCAATGGGTGAGTGAAACAAAGCCCTCCTAGGAGTTGTGATGGCTTTGAAGGTGCATGATGAGTATGGATTAGAGAGGTTCGGCCAGCTCTATGAAGAAAGGTGAAGGGAGTGAAGTTTATAGCCTAGATTTCTAGGAGAAGTAAAGCTAGTGCACAAAATGGGCAGCATAACAATACTCAATTAAACTTGTCAAATACAATGAGGTAGCCTCCCTATTTATAGGCTATGTGGACGTAAATGTTAAGCCACCTTTCTAAAGAAAATAAAACCAAAAATTAAATCTAAATCTAAGGTGCAATGACCGGCCATACACTACCCTAGATTCTAGAAGGTTTCCATAAAAAATGCTTCCTACACTATCCTATCTACTAAGTACCCCCAATGGGCCTTTATGCAAACATATACAAAGCCTTCTCTCTTCCATCCGTGGCCTCATTTGCTTGTGTTTGAATATGTTTGGCCATTGATCTTGTAAGGGGTCTTAGACGGTCTAGCTCCATGGATAGCCTCCCTCCTTCACGGCCTAGACGCTCACCTTCACGTCCTAGACGCTTACTTTCACGTCCTAGACGCTCACCTTGGTCTTGGTCTTGGTCTAGACGCTCTCCTTGGCTTGTGCCTTGGCTTCCTTGGGTAGGTGTGCCTGGCCCTCCTCCATCATCCCCTCCCCCTTGGAAAGGATTTGTCCTCAAATCCAGCTCGTCATCGTCATTGGTTCCTACAAATGGAGAAAGATCAATTACATTAAAAGTGTCATGTACTCGATATTCAAGAGGTAGGTCCAATTTATAAGCATTGTTGTTGACTCGCTTGAGAACTTGGAAAGGTCCATCACCTCGGGGACTTAGTTTGGACTTCCTTTGAGTTGGAAATCTATCTTTGCGAAGGTGAAGCCAAACTAAGTCTCCTTCCTCAAAAATTATTTCTCTCTTCCCTTTGTTGTTGTATTTTGTGTACTTCTCATTTTGTTGTTGTATTTGAATTTTAATCTTCTCATGCATTTTCTTGATAAAATCAGCCTTGAGTACTCCTTCCTTATGCACAAAATCTTGTGGATTAGGAAGGGGTATCAAATCCATGGGCGTGAGAGGATTAAAACCATATACTACCTCAAAAGGAGAAGCATTAGTAGTCTTGTGAACTACTCTATTGTAAGCAAATTCAATGTGGGGAAGGTACTCATCCCAAGATTTGTGGCTTCCCTTCATGATAGCCCTAAGCATAGTTCCAAGAGACCTATTGACTACTTCGGTTTGACCATCCGTTTGAGGATGACAAGAAGTTGAAAATTGTAGTCTTGTTCCAAGTTTACCCCAAAGAGTTTTCCAAAAGTGGCTTATAAACTTGGGATCTCGATCGGACACTATACTTCTAGGGAGACCATGGAGTCTCACCACTTCTCTAAAGAAGAGTTTAGAAATATTTTGAGCATCATCCACTTTGTGGCATGGAATAAAGTGGGACATTTTGCTAAAACGGTCCACTACCACAAAGATAGAGTCATGGCCTCTTGCAGTCCTAGGAAGTCCTAAAATGAAATCCATGCTAATGTCTTCCCAAGGAGCATTTGCAATCGGCAAAGGGGTGTAGAGTCCATGCGGCATTGTTCTAGACTTTGCTTTTAAACATGAGATACATCTAGAACAATGTCGTTGGACATCTTTCCTCATGTGTGGCCAACAAAATTTTGCTTTTAAAAGATCTAGAGTTTTATCAACTCCAAAATGGCCCATGAGTCCCCCTTCATGTGATTCTTTGACAAGGAGTTTTCTATGTGTTCCTTGGGGAATGCAAAGTTTTCCTTCTTTAAAAAGATATCCCTCGGACACATAGTAACCTCCTTGCGCTCTATGTAGACATTGGGCATAGATGGATGAGAGTTCTTGATCTTCTTGGTAAAGCTCTCTTATGTGGTCAAATCCAAGAATTTGGGCACCTAGTTTTGAAAAGAGAGTGTGCCGTCTTGAAAGAGCATCGGCCACTATATTGGTGCTTCCTTTCTTGTATTTGATTACATAAGGAAATTGTTCAAGAAATTCCATCCATTTAGCATGTCTCTTGTTGAGCTTGTGTTGGCCCTTTAAATATTTTAAAGACTCGTGATCACTATGGATAACAAATTCTTTGGACACAAGGTAGTGTTCCCAAGTCTTTAGGGCTCGCACAAGAGCATAGAGCTCTTTGTCATAGGTGGGGTAGTTGAGGGTGGCACCATGGAGTTTTTCACTAAAATAAGCAATGGGGTGTCCACCTTGCAACAAAACCGCACCTATGCCTACCCCGATGCATCACACTCTATCTCAAAAGTTTTGGAAAAATTTGGAAGAGATAGAATGGGTGCATTGGTGAGTTGAGCTTTGAGCCTTTGAAAGGCTTGCTCATGCTTTTCATTCCAACAAAATGCAACATCTTTTTTCACAAGTTCATTCAAAGGAGAAGCTAGACTAGAAAAATTAGGGACAAACCTTCTATAGAAGCTAGCTAACCCATGAAAACTTCTTACATCACTTACATTTTGTGGAGTTGGCCACTCGCGGATGGCTTTGATTTTCTCGGGATCTACATGCACCCCCTTTTTGTTAACTATGAAACCTAAGAAAACTACACTATCTACACAAAAGGTACACTTATCCCTATTGGCAAAAAGACTATTTTTCCTAAGAACTAGAAGAACTTCCCTAAGGTGACTTAGATGGTCTTCTAGGCTTTTACTATAGACTAAGATATCATCAAAGTAAACTACTACATATTTACCTATACAATCCCTCAAGGTGTGATTCATAAGCCTCATGAATGTGCTTGGAGCATTAGTAAGCCCAAAGGGCATCACCAACCACTCGTATAGTCCAAATTTGGTCTTAAAAGCGGTTTTCCACTCATCACCCTCCTTGATTCGAATTTGGTGATATCCACTTTTAAGGTCAATTTTGGAGAATAGAGTTGACCCATGCAATTCATCAAGCATATCATCAAGCCTTGGGATTGGATGCCTATACTTGATGGTGATGTTGTTGATTGCTCTACAATCACAACACATACGCCATTTTCCATCTTTTTTTGGCACCAACAAGACAGGTACAGCACAAGGGCTTAGGCTCTTTTGAACCCAACCCTTCTCCAACAAGTCTTGAACTTGTGATTCTATCTCCTTTCTTTCCTCGGGGTTGGTTCTATAAGCAGGCCTATTTGGTAGGCTTGCCCCCGGTATAAAGTCAATTTGATGTTCTATCCCCCTAAGAGGAGGAAGCCCAATGGGTCCTTCTTGGGAGAATAGATCTTCAAATTCACTCAAAAGGTTTTCTATTTGAGGAGGTAAAACCATGAGTTCACTACTTGTGGCAGTGCATGTAAGTGCTCCTTTACAAAAGATAAGGCTTGGTTGTTCAACAAGAAGCAAGTTTTCAAAAACATTTTCAAGAGGTTTTTCTTGTTGACCAACCTTGTGGGAAGGAACACTCTTCTCCCACGCCTTTCTATCCCTAAGGATTTTCTCTTTTTCTAGCTCTTTTTTTTTTTGTTTTCCTCATCCCTCTTTTGTTTCATTTGTATTTGGTCTTTCACCACTTGAGAATGTGGTAAAGGACTAAGTACAAACTTCTTATATTTATGGGTGAAGGAAATCTCGTTAGTGAGACCATCATGCAAGGTTTTCTTGTCAAATTGCCATGGCCTCCCTAATAAGATATGGCAAGCTTCCATAGACACTACATCACATAAAACTTTGTCTTTGTAGTTCCCTATGGAAAACTTGATTTCCACTTGCTTGTCTACATGTAGTTCCCCATTTTCATTAAGCCATTGAAGTTTGTAAGGTTTTGGGTGAGGAACTACTTGTAGCTTAAGCTTTTCAACCATCCTAGCACTACAGCAATTACAACTAGATCCACTATCCACAATGAGAGAACATATATTTTCTAAAACATTGCATCTTGTATGAAAGATGTTCTCCCTTTGTGTTTCCATGGATGTGCTAGGGTGATTGTTGAGGGTTCTCCTAATCATAAGCAATTCTCCCTCTAGTGGAGCTACCCTCTCATCCTCTCCCCCTTCTTCTTTCTCACTAGGCTCATCCTCGCCACTAGTGTACTCGTCTACACCTTTTAAAAACAAAGTCCTTTGGTTTGGACATTGTGCTTGCACATGCCCCCTACCATAGCACTTAAAACACTTGACATCTCTAGCTCGGATGGGTGGGGTTGAGGTTTCTTTGGTGAAGGGTTTGGTAGGCTCTTTTGGTTTTTCCTTGGATGTACTACCCTCCCTTCTAAACTCTTTCTTGGGATAAGAGCTAGAATAGGGGCTCACCTTTTGACTTGAAGTTTTGCGCAAGTTTTGTTGCTCAACTTTAATGCAAAGTTGAACCAAATCATTCAAGTCTTGATAAGGTAAGAGCTCTACTCTATCTCTTATCTCAAGTGATAGGCCACTAAGGAACCTAGCAATGGTGGTTTCCTCTTCCTCTCTAATAGAGGCTCTCATCATATAGAGCTCCATCTTTTGTCTATACTCCTCTACGCTCATATTTCTTTGTTGGAGTCTTTCGAGCTTGTCCATTAACTCCCTATGGTAGTAAGAGGGTATATGTCGACGTCTTAGGGCTCCCCTAAGGTCATTCCAATATGTAATGGAAGGTTCCCTATGAAGACGTCTATCTCTTTCGAGAGAGGTCCACCAATACATGGCATTCCCTTGGAAACTAAGGGTGGCTAGGGGTACTTTTCGTTCCTCACTTACCCTATGGCAAGCAAAAAGTTGCTCTACCTTCATCTCCCAATCTAGATATACTTCTACATTTTCCTTACCATGGAAATGAGGTAGGTCTACTCTTGTTTCCCTTGGCACCTCTTGTTCCCTTTGCCTAGTTCTTCTAGGGGGTGGTTGGTAATAATCATTGATTCTACGGCTTCCCTCCCCTACAGATTCAATACTTTGAGAATGTGATGCATGAGTTTTTTTTGATTTTTGTGATTTTTGTGACTTCTCTTCTTGAGCTTTAGCCAACTCATTGATTTTGTTCTCATTCTCCAATTGTCTAAAAGAGATCAATTGTACCGCTTGGGATACTTCTTTTAAAAGAGTTTTCAAAGATTTTACTTCACTTTCTATAGACTTTGGAGAGTGAGAAGAAGAAGACATGGCTAAAACTTTGTGTATATAGGTGTTTTACTTGGAGAAAGTTTAGGAAAGTTAGAGAAGGGAGTTTTCCAGGTAAGGGAGGTGAGTCACAAAGGACTACTTAAGTACCAAGCCTTTTCCTTGCCAAAAACTTTTCGTCCAATGACTTCACACAAAATTTTCTCTTAGTAGAACACTTAGAACACAAGAAGTTGAGAAATCAAAAAGCAAGAAAACTTATGTAAGCTAGATATGCAGCAAACTAGTCGGTATAGCACAAATTTAAACAATACTAAACATGCAAAACGTTTCTACCAAAACAAAAGAAATACAAGTTCAAACAAGCAACAAATTACTAAGCAAAATAACTATGCTATTCGGCCCTAGGTGAGGCTTCTTGGACACTTTGAGCCCTTGAAGACACACTCACCGTCTAAAACGTAAATTAAAAGAGGTAATTAACAATAATCCAAGTTGTAAAGGAGATAAGAAAACTCCCTTTGTTGATCCTCTTTTTGGTTAGTGCACTTTCTTTGTTGTCTTGATTGTTGATCTTCTAGGTGTTTGTAGTGTTTGTTTCGGCCTTAGCTTGACTCCTCCTTAGAAAGTTGGCTTTAATTCTCCAATTTCCAGCACCTATTCACAAGGGCTTAGCCTTAAATCAAGTCAATTTCCATGCACATAAGCACCAAGAGAGAATTAAATTTCAGCACCCAAATTGAGAGGTCAAGAAACAAAAGCAAGAAACAAATTTAATTGAAAGAAAACAGTACCACCAAAAGGATTTATAATATGACAACTTAGAAAGAGATTCAAGGAATTAAAGCAAACAATTAAAGGTACTCAATAAAAGTTGGCACACAAAAGGAATTCCTAAAGAAAAGCACTAGATTAGATGACCAAATAAAAAAAAACAGCACCACTGGAAAATGTTGTGGGCCAGAAAACAGTTTTGTTCCCCGATTTATGCTGAGCTGTAATGGTAAGATTTGTTTCTGAAATTTGGATACAAGAAAATTCAGGATCTTAGCTAAATTTTGGCTTTGGAATCACCTAAAACGCATGCACCATTTTTTTTTAATAATTTTTGCAAATTTGGTGTGCAGTTAGGCCAGCTGTAACGCTCAAGATTTGCACTCTGATTTTGTGAGATTTATCATTTTTTTTCTGTTGCTCCTTTTGACCTCATTCTTTTTTTGTCTTTTCTATAACACCTTAAACTTGCATTTTCCAGAAATTCAGAATTTTCCTATGGGTAGAAAAATTTTGTTAAACAAAACAGCCCAGAACAGAGAGGTGATACAGGGGAAATCTGGAAAACTGGAAGAAAACAGCAAGATAACCAAAATTAACACAATGGAAATGTGAGAATGGAAATTGTGTATGAACTAAGACATAATTATGAACTCAAACTAAAAATAAAAAGCACCAAAGGATCAAAATAACAGCAGATTAAAGCAATATAAAGAGACCCAAAACAAGAAACAATCAAGCCAAAAAATAGGACTACTAAGAATTGATGACAATATGGATGAACATGACTTGACAAAACATGTATAGATTCAGAAAATTAAAGACTCAAAGCATAATATGAAGCAAAATAATGAAAGCAATAAAGACTCAAAGCCTAAAACAAAATAGCAACACAAAGGTGTATGGAATCCTATCACAAATTGCACAAGAACTTGTTCAAGATCAAATGAACAAGAGTGCTTGGGTTGGATCTTCCACAAAGCACACCAAGAACAAATTAAAATATAAAAACAGCAAGACTAGTAAGGAATTGAAATGACAAAGATGAAATAAAGAAGAACTGAAATTAAAAAGACAAGCTACTCATCTTGAAGAACCAAAAGCTCATGATACCAAATGATGGCATTTCATGTGTTCTTCTTGAATCAAAGTAGTAAAAATGGATGCGGAAGCAATGGGTGAGTGAAACAAAGCCCTCCTAGGAGTTGTGATGGCTTTGAAGGTGCATGATGAGTATGGATTAGAGAGGTTCGGCCAGCTCTATGAAGAAAGGTGAAGGGAGTGAAGTTTATAGCCTAGATTTCTAGGAGAAGTAAAGCTAGTGCACAAAATGGGCAGCATAACAATACTCAATTAAACTTGTCAAATACAATGAGGTAGCCTCCCTATTTATAGGCTATGTGGACGTAAATGTTAAGCCACCTTTCTAAAGAAAATAAAACCAAAAATTAAATCTAAATCTAAGGTGCAATGACCGGCCATACACTACCCTAGATTCTAGAAGGTTTCCATAAAAAATGCTTCCTACACTATCCTATCTACTAAGTACCCCCAATGGGCCTTTATGCAAACATATACAAAGCCTTCTCTCTTCCATCCGTGGCCTCATTTGCTTGTGTTTGAATATGTTTGGCCATTGATCTTGTAAGGGGTCTTAGACGGTCTAGCTCCATGGATAGCCTCCCTCCTTCACGGCCTAGACGCTCACCTTCACGTCCTAGACGCTTACTTTCACGTCCTAGACGCTCACCTTGGTCTTGGTCTTGGTCTAGACGCTCTCCTTGGCTTGTGCCTTGGCTTCCTTGGGTAGGTGTGCCTGGCCCTCCTCCATCATACCTTGTGCGCAGTGATATGTTCCACTGGTTCTTCCTCTATCCACTTGGTGAAGTACTCGATGGCAACGATTAAGTACTTCATCTGCCTTATTGCTAGTGGGAATGGGCCTAAGATATCAATCCCCCAAGTATGGAAAGGCCTTGGGCTGTATATGGATCTCAGTTCCTCTGGTGGCGCCCTGTGCCAATCAGCGTGCATCTGACACTGCTTGCAGCGCTGGGCGTATCGAACGCAGTCTTCTCTTACTGTCGGTCAATAAAACCCTGCACGTACTACCTTGGATGCCAAGACTCTTCCTCCCACGTGGCTCCCACAAATACCTTCGTGGAGTTCAGCCATTATCCTGGTGCACTCGTCGCCACTTACGCATGTCAAGATAGGGTGTGTAAACCCATGTCTGAATAATATCCCATCCACTAAGTTGTACCTTGCAGCGTTCCTCTTGACCTTCCTGCCTTCTTCTGGTTCCGCTGGGAGGATCCCATCCGCGAGGTATCGCTTGTAGGGGGTCATCCAGGTATCTCCTTCCTCCAAGGCGCATACCTGTACGCCCTTCTCTTCTTCCGGCGAGGTCGCGTAAGTACTGATGTAGGGTGACCTCGCCGTGTCTTGACTCAGAGAGCGATGGCTCATTGGCTTTCCTCTTGCTGTACTAATGTGAAGGACATCCACCCTGTTGTATGCCACAAACTTTCGCGGCGTTTTGAGGGTCTCTTTGATGACAGTCCTCTGCCTTCCCCCCTTGCCTGAGCTGGTCAACTTGGCAAGCAGGTTAGCTCTGGCATTTTGCTCTCTAGGGACATGCACTAGCTCAAACGCGGCGAAGGCTCCCTTCAACACCTCGACGTACCTCAAGTATGCGGCCATCTGTGGATCCTTTGCCTGATACTCCCCCGTTACTTGCCCTATGACCAATTGTGAGTCACTCTTTGCCAAGAGGCTTTGAGCGCCCATTTCTTTGGCCAAAAGCATCCCAGCAAACAACGCCTCGTACTCCGCTTGGTTATTGCTTACTTTAAAGGCAAAGCGTAAAGCTTGCTCGATCAACACTCCGTTAGGCCCTTCCAAGATTATTCCAGCGCCACTCCCCTGCTGGTTGGAGGACCCATCCACTGAGAGCATCCACTTTGACCCATTTCTACCTCTTGAGGATCTCCTCCTGGTGATAGTTCTGCCACAAAATCAGCATAGACTTGCCCCTTGATGGATCCCCTGGGTTCGTACTGGATATCAAACTCCGACAACTCCACCGCCCAACGAACCATCCTCCCTGCTACATCTGGCTTCTGAAGTACTTTCTGGATGGGTAGGTTCGTCATCACCACCACTGTGAAACTGTGGAAATAGTGGCGGAGCCTTCTGGCTGAGAATTGCTGCTAGTGCCGCCTTCTCCAGTGACTGGTACCTCAATTCTGGGCCTTGCAAGGCCTTGCTTACGAAGTAAATGGGCTTCTACACTTGGTCTTGCTCCTGGATTAGCATAGAGCTAATGGCCCACTTTGTTACCGCAAGGTATAATCGGAGGGGGATGCCTACTTGTGTCTTGCAAAGCACAGGTGGAGTCTCCAAGTACTCCTTCAACTTGAGGAACGCTGCTTCACACTCATCCGTCCATGCAAAACGGCTATTCCTCTTTAGGCACTGGAAGTAGGGGTGGCCCTTCTCACCTCCAGCAGATACCAATCTTGACAGGGCCGCCATCCACCCAGTCAATTGCTGAACATCTTTAACTGAGGTTAGGCTCTTCATGGCGATGATAGTTGCACACTTGCCAGGGTTCGCTTCTATCCCTCTCTCAGTGAGCATGAATCCTAAGAACTTCCCTGCCTCCACGCCAAAAACGCACTTTTCTGGGTTTAATTTGAGGCGGTACTTTGATATGGTAGCAAATAGCTATTCCAGACCCGCTGCGTGCTGCCCCCTGTCGTGCGAAGTCACCACCATGTCATCTACGTAGGCCTGCACGTTCCTTCCAAGCATAGGTGCAAGGACCTTATCCATTAGCCTTTGGTAGGTGGCGCCTGCATTCTTCAAACCAAATGACATCACCTTATAACAGTAACTGCACGTCTCCGTCATGAACGTCGTTTTACACTCATCTCTTGGGTGCATCTTGATCTGATTGTAACCTGAGAATGCGTCCAGGAAACTCAGCATTTTGCAGCCTGAGGCGCTGTCCACTATAGCGTCGATGTTAGGCAGTGGGTACGAATCTTTAGGGCATGCCTTGTTCAGATCTGTGAAGTCAACGCACATCCTCCATTTCCCATTTGCCTTCTTCACTAGAACTACGTTGGCCAGCCACTCAGGGTATTGTATCTCCCTGATGTGCCCAGCGCTTAGCAGCTTCTGCGTCTCGTCCTTCACAATGAGGCATCGTTCCTCGTTGAACTTCCTCCTTCTCTGTCGCATAGGGCGAACCTTGGCGTCCATGGTAAGATGGTGGCACAAAAAATCTGGGTCGATGCCTGGCATGTCCGCCGTAGTCCACGCGAATGCATCTAGGTGGCGCGAGATCACCGCAGCTACCTCTTCTCGTTCTTCCTGGCTCAAGAAGAGTCCTAATTTGAACACCTTACCCCCTATTTGTCTTTCCACCACGTTGTCTACTAGTTGGGGTTGCTCACTCTGCACGTTCTCTGTGCGAGACTCATTCATGGGATCCTCTTCTATAGGAGTCGCCCTATCGGATGCATCGGGCATCGCCTCCTCTGAGTCTTCTTCCATGGGCGAGGCCTCTCCGTATACTTCTTCCATTGGCGAGGCGTCACTGTATCTTCCTTCTGTGCGTGCATCTTCTATAGGCGTCGCCCCTACAGGTATGGCCTCGACGGGCGTGGACTCTGCAGGCGTCGCCTCTTGCACTGGTTCTAGCTCCATTCGCGAATCTGAAACGGGTGGTCGTTCAATCACCATGACCACGCCTCTCTTCGTCTTCAGGCTATTTTCATAGCACTTTCGGGCCTCTTCCTGATCTGACTTGATTACGATTACTTTGCCACTAAGATCTAGTAGCTTCATCTTCATGTAGCGCGTGAAGGACACTGCCTAACAAGATGTTGTAGGCTGAGTTGGCGTTAACCACCAAGTACCGGATGCTCTCGGTGCGCGACGCCGCTCTATCAGTGAACGTCGTCCTCAGCTCCAGGTAACCACGTACCTCCACCGGGTTATCTGCAAACCCATACAAGCATCCAGTATAGGGTCTCAGCAGGTCAGGGGATAACTGTAGCTTGTTGAAGGTCGACCAAAACATGACGTCTGCAGAACTGCCCTGGTCGACGAGAACCCTATGTACCTTTCTTCCCGTTGTGACTATTGAAATGACCACGGGGTCATTATTGTGTGGGACGACATCCCGCAGGTCAGCCCTTGTGAAAACGAGGTCTGACTCCCACGGGTCATCCGGAAACTCCTCAGCAACTGAACTCACTGACCTCACATATTTCTTAGGTTGAGAGGCAGTGGGTCCTCCTCCGGAAAAGCCGCCATAAATGGTGTGTACTTCTTCGCTTGACCTTCCTCTGGTGTCGCCATGGCTGTGGTTGTAGTAGACCCAGCGAGATAATCTCATCCAATTGATAGCCCAGTGCTAAGCAGTTGTTAATATGGTGCCCGAATGCCTCGTGAAATTTGCACCATGATTCTTTGTGGGGTCCCAACACCTTGTCAGACTTCACCAGTGGCCTCAACCTGTAAGCTATGTTGGGCACAACGATGAGGTCTTTAAGCTCCACCACGAAATTATGCCTCAGAGGGCTATTTCCCTCTCTCCTTCCTTCTGCTCGACCCCTAGGCTGGGTCCTCCTTGCCTCGTAGGTGCACTTCCTGTCTTGGTTCTTTCTCTCTGTGGCGGCTTTGTGGATCCTAACAGGTTGTGTGCGCATGTGCGCTCTTGGGCGTGTGGGTGCAGCAATCGTGCATTTCTCGTATGCCTCACCCTTAGAGGCAATGTGTTCTACCGCCTGACGCCTTATTTCAGCAAAAGTCTTGGGCGGCTGCGATTGAGTGACTTGCTGAAAGACCCAGGACAAACCCCTTTCCTGAATGCGTACACGATCATGGGCTCGTCTGTGGTACCCACCTTCACCACCTGCGCCCCGAAACGGCTTATGTACTCTTTCAGGGTCTCACCTTGATACTGCTTCACGTCAAACAGATCGTATGAAACTGGGGGTGGAGCCCTGTTGGCTAGATACTGCTCTCTGAATAGCCGCGAAAGCTCTGTGAAAGACGTGATGTGACCCTCTGGGAGGCTGATGAACCAATCCATGGGCATCCCAATCAAAGTGCTCATTAAGAGCTTGCATCTTACGGCATCAGAACCGCATACCAACATCATATGTGTGTGGAACGCAGTGAGGTGCGCCTCATGGTCCTCCATCCTTGTGAAGGTTACTTTGGGCCCCGTGAATGTGTTGGGGATCGCTGTCTCTAGGATCGCCTGTGAGAATGGTGTTGAGAATTCTCTTGGTGGGGTGGCAGTCTCAAGCTCGTCTACGTCGTTGGTGCGGTGGAGCTCATCGTTTCTCGCCTGAGATGCTGTGAGATCCGCCTGCATGCGCTCTTGCTCCGCTTTGGATGCTGCCATTGCTTCTTGCAATCCTTGCATCATGGCCATGAGTTGCTGCATGGTCATCTCTTCACTCCTAGCGCGTGCGGGTCTCATTTTCATGGTTTCTGGAAGCCTTCCTGACTATCGTGCGATTTGAGAACTGGGATTGGGTTGGAAACTGCAATTGGAACTGAAAAACTGTGTGATGGGACTGATGTTTTATATCGGCCCCACGATGGGCGCCAAATGTTCCCGCCGGTTGACCGGGGTCGTCTTTATGTGTGGCTTGTCTTTACGAGCTAGGGCACCTTCATTCTGCTCCGTCTGTGAGTACCTGAAAAGAAGTTAACAAAGGGGCGCCCTCGCGGCCGTTTGCACTCCGATGATCAAGTCAGCTAGCGAGAAACATCAAAGGGGACACACCTCCGTATCGAAACACCGTGACTGGATGCTCTGAAGGTGGTCAAAAATACTGAGTAACTAATTACTGTGTTGCCCTAATTGTTTGTGCGTACAATGGGTGCGCCGTGGAACAACTAGGGTTTGTGACTCTGTGTATACTGTGAGAATTAGGTCAAAACTCGGATCCCTTTCAAAGGTCCCAAAACCCCCTTCTTATACACCTCCCGCATTTAAAGCGCATTAGAGCGCATTGAAAGCGTATAAAAATCATGCCTTGAAACGTTCGAAACTTAACTGAATTAACGCGTACCTTAGCGAACTTTTAGGAAAGCCTCGATGTTTTCAGTGCTTATTGCCACGTGTTCTTCTGACTTGATCGCTGCTCTACACAGTGGGCCTCACAGTGCCGTAACCCAACTTAGGGTTATTCCATTGTGTGAGTCCTCTTTCCTCAAAGTGCATCTGGCGCGGGGGATAACTTTCTGGGTGCCAACTCATGCGCCCCAGCCTCTAGTCATTCGCCCTGGGAGTGTCTGGGAGTGTATCTACCTTTCTCTAATGCCATGCACGTGGTTCTCCCCTGGGCGTGGCCCTCTCATGGGTCGTATCGGCCCTAGGGTCTCCCATCGGTGGCATGGGTATTTCACGAGTCAGGTTACTCCCTACCGGTACTAGAACTATAGCCTTGAAGCCGCCTTTCTCTTCTTTTTATTACTGTTCTGAGCTACGTCTTAACCCGACGATGCTTCAACCTGGCGATACCCTCTTCTGGCGATGCCTTACTTTGGCAACGCCTTATCTTGGCGACGCCTCACTTTGGCGACGCCTTCTCTTGGCGACGCCCCCAAGCGGTCAGTCTGTTGACTTCCTTCCTTGGACTCCTCGAGTGGTCCCACTATATGTTGACTTGGACTTAATCGTTGACTTTGACTTTGGTCAACGCCCAGGGACGGGACGGTACAATATTGTTTTGTAGAGATGGTTGATGTAGGTATTGTTCTCTAAGTTTTGAGTCAATTATTGATATGTTAAATGAAGACTACTTAGTTGCATCAATCTTTTAAACAAAAATACAAAGTTTCTCCCTAATGTAATATAGGGTCAACTTAGGTTAAATCCCAAAGAAAACATGTTGATTGAATTCGTTTTGATGTTCTTATCTTCACAAATTAAAAAAGGGGAAACTTGATTTTAAATGCAAAAAGTAGAAGAAAGTAAAATGCAAGACTATGTATTACACCATACCATCTGTCAAAACAATTGTCTGATAGATTGTCTAGTGTAACTGAAAGTTGTAAATGACTTGAATGTAAAACATTGGAAAGAAAACAAAGATTATAAAACTATAAATATAAATATAAATAAACAGGCAATAGAAGATTAAAAGTAAAGTACAATTATTAGATCATCTAGTCGAACATCGTCTGCTAGATCATCCAATATTTGTACAACAAGGAAAAATAGAAAGAATGAAACATGCAATGAATCAAGGTAAATTGCAGAAAGAACTAAGTACAACTACCAATGTGTTAGAAAACACTAACCAGATCGTCTGATAGTTTGACTTTGGAACATTGAGAACTAAAAAATATTGAAAAGTAAATTGCAAAGAATGTAAATGACTGAAACTTAAATTGCTATGAAAAGTAAATTGCAAAGAAACTTTAAAAGAGTGGTGTTCCGTCCGGTTGACCGGGACGTCTTCGTGCACGACCTCAACAGTCAGCTGGGGACTCCTTCCCGCTGGTTGCCCGTGGATTCCTGCAAAAAAGAGGACAAAGAGGCGCCCTAGCGGCCGTGTGCACTCCGACGCTCAAGTCAGCCAGCAAGAAACACCAAAAAACTGTCCACCCACGTATCTGAGCGCCGCGTATGGCACTCTGAAGGTGGTAAAAGAAATGTGTATATGTGTGTGCGTTGTCTCCTTCAGGAAAAAATATTCTCCAGTCACTTGTACGTAACCTTAAAGCACGGGCAAGCAACCAAAGAGTTTCTCATAAATTTGCCAAAGGTTCCAACCCTTTTCCCGACATTCTCAGCGCTATTTAAACTGTCCCCAGCATTTAAAGCGCCTTAAAGCGCCTTTAATCTCAAACGTAACGCACTCATTAAAGCGCTTAATTACGAAACGTAGCGCATTTAAGACGTTGAAACGCTTGGGAGCCATAATAGTACCTAAATGCTCGAAAGGGAAACTGTATTGAATATCTTTAATTACCTGGCACCTGACTAGAGTGTGTTTCTATTCCGGCATGGCTGTTGTACACGTGGAGGGCCTCACGACGCCATGACCCCATTTGGGGGCGTTTCTGCCCATCTGGGGACGTTTCTACGTGTGGGTCCTCCTGCTTGGGAGTGCTACTGCGCTAGGGGTGGCTTTTTGGGTGCCAACTCATGCCCCCAAGTATCTAGCCACTTACTCTGAGAGCGTATCTGCCTTCCTCTCACACCCTGCACCCGGTTATCCTGGGCGTGACCTTCCTCTTGGGTCGTATCTGTCCCGAAGGCGTCTCTGGGGCGGCAGGGGTACTTCGCGAGTCAGGCTGCCCTTCACTGGTACTATCACTATGGCCTTGAAGCCACCTTTTCCTTCTCTTTATCACTTTCCCGAGACATCAAGACCTAAGGCTTTCCCACGGCGTCGCTCCCTCCATGGTCTTTCCTACCCATGGGTATCGGGGAACCACACCGTGATTGCCTTGTTTTTACACTGTTTGATCTGGCGACGCCCTCACCTGGGCGACGCCTTCACCTAGGCGACGCCTCCACCTAGGCGACACCTTCACCTAGGCGACGCCTTCACCTAGGCGACGCCTTGCGTTGACTTTGACTCTTCAGCCGTTGACTTTGTAAATTGCATGAAAGTAAAAACTGCTAATGTAAAACAAAGCTTAACTGGAATGAAAATTAAAACAAATTTAAAATGTATTAAAACTTCAATTCTAATTGACGAAATCCTAATCGAACATGAAAATCACAGAACATCGTATGTCATGATTTTAGAATCACTATTATCCAATTCCAAAATCCAATTCATTTTGAAGATTGACATTGAAATAAAATGAACTATAAGAAAAGAATAAAACGAATGAAGATGAAGAAGAATATCTCGAATCGATTGAACTTAGAGCGTCAGAAAACAGAAAAATTGAAAATAAAAAACTAAACTAAAATTTTGTATCTACTGAACTCCCTCTCTAACACACACCTTTCGTACTTTGTTTGTCTGTCTATAAAGTTTCTACTTTCGAAAGGGTTTCAAATTTATTAGTTAATGCTTTTCGTTGATCTTCTACTATAGGTTTCCCATAGGTTCTCTTTAGTTAAGCTTTCGGTCTCCAAGTCTTCCTTCTTTAGTATCTTCATTCATGCTTCGTAAGTCATTTTTGAATTCCACGTTAGCTTTGTAAAAGAGTTAAAACACTTCTTTAGATGCATTAAACAAAATATAAACCACAAGAAGTCATTTTTAAGCCAATTTTTGTAAAAACTCTATAATTTTGGAGAAAATGCAAATATAATCTAAAAAGCAGAAAATAAAAACAAAGGAAAGTTCAAGGAAATGAAATTAGTCTAGAAAAATACAAAAAAATACAATTATCATTGCACTTGTAAATTTTTGGTTTGGACAAACAAATCAATTGTTTAGTTGAATCTTCACATTTCACACTTGGGTTAAGAAGTTGAGTACTTTTCCAATGGTATCATTTGTTGGATGTAAATATCATTTTGTATATGTACTATTTTGTGTACAAGTTTCCATTGACAACTCTAATTGTACTATTTTGTTGTATTTTCGATATATTCTGAAATAGCTAATTAAAAGGATGTTATGTGAGATTGACATTGTTTTAAGGTTGACACATGTGTAGGTTAGGTTGTACCCATTTGGATTTTTTATTAACGTGTCCCATTGGATAAGTCCTCCATAGTAGATTATTGCTTTAGTTGAATTGATTGGATCTTTATTTATAGAAGAGTTGGATGCAATGGCTGCATCTAGAAGGTGTAAAATTTCCTCTGTAAATCTTGTTAACTTGGGATACAGCTAATCATGATAGGAATCGAAAATTGAGACTACCAAGTTAACAATTCAGAAACATTTTCATAAGTTATTATGTGAACAACATTGTACCTAATTTTCCCCTATGAGGTTAGTTGAGGTTGGAAATAGTACCACTTCTTAAATCTTGTATGATCTTGTAGTCCCAAAGCACCACAAACTTTCGCCTTTAAATGAGAGAAGGTACAATTATAGAAGATGCAAAAAAATTTAGGAGATGGACATTCAAAAAGGATGCCTTCATCATTTTCTATTATCTGACCATTTGCAAAGAGAATAAGATCAAAATTGTGAAAATTCTCAGTTTCTGTTATCCAAAGATGATCCATTTGAACTTAATGTTTCTTGACTGCCAAGAGTACCTAAAAAGAAAGAGTTTAAGAAGTAAGGTTTGGTCATCTTATGAATGCGAGTCCATAGTTATTAATTGGGACTTTAGGAACCTTAGGAACTCATTTCAAAAGACCTTTAGGAACAAAAACCTCCTAACTTTGCAGAATTTAACAGTGTGGCCCCTTTTCATAGAGTAGAAGAAAATTTTTAACCGGTTGTCTCGACAAGAAAACTAGGTTGTTTTTCACAAAAATTTGAGAAAGGTTTTGAAAAAGGTTTGTTCTTATTGTTTGGATTAAATCCACCAATTCAGTCTTTCCAAAAACACAATTTTGAGAAGCAAGAACAATTTCAAGATTGGATTGGCCTTTGGAAAACTTGTCCATGATTTTTAAAAGATAGTGAACCTTCTTTTGAAAGGAATCATAATTTTCACAAAAGTTTGAATAAACACAGTTAGAAGAAGAGTTTTGGTAAATCATTTCCAAGTTTTCCAAATTATTTTTTGAATGACTTAATTCTTCTTCTAAGGTTTTGACTTTATTTTCCAACCAATTGTTTAGCCCTTTCAATCGGTTATTTAATAGGGTCAGCCTACTAGCTTCCTTATGAGTTTCTTTGAAGGCATCAAGAAGTTGACTAAGTTTTCAAAATTCACAAAAGTGTTAGAACTTACACTGTTGGTTTCTGAATCTTCATTTTCCATCAAACACAGATTGGCTTCTTCATCTTCCTTTGATGATGAACTTGAGGATGAGTCATCATTGTCTTGTCAAGCTATGTAGGCTCTTCTTACTTTGCCTTTCTTTTCAAACTTCTTGTTAGCCCCTTTTTCTTTGCTCTCATTGTTTGGACATTCAACCTTGATGTGTCCCTGTTTGCCACATCCAAAACAAGTGTAGTTTGTAGAATTAAATTCATTAATTTTCTTGCTATTATACCTCTTTGATGGATGACTTTTGTCCCTATTTTTCTTCTTCAAGAACTTGCAAAATTTCCTTCTGAGAAAGTTGAGAGTCTCACCATCACTACAGTCACTTGAGTCTTGATCACCCTTTTGTCCGATAGCTTTTAAAGCAATTCTCTTCACATGCTTTTCTTCATTTTCTTGGTCATTAAGCTGGTTCATCTCAAGCTCATGCTCTCTTAGCTTTCCAAATAAGTAGGCAGTTGATAGAGATCAAATAAGAGAGGATTTTACTAATGGAGGAAGAGGCCATTCACCCAAACATTTGAAGTTCTTCCTTCTAGTCTTCTGTATTTGAAGTTCTTCATTCTCCACTTTAGGCACTAGAAGTGGAAAAGTTGCAAGGCAACCTTGCATAGCTTCCTTTGTAAGCTTCTTGTAAACTCATGACCGGTCCTTCTCCTATAAAAGGAGGGCTTGAGTCCTTCAAATACAGATTTGATATTTTTGAGTAAAGAAATTCTCCCAAATTGGTGAGTGATTGAGAGACTTGTGTCTTCTCCTCTTCTAGTCTTATCTTGAGTGCATTCTTGGAACCTCAAGTGGCGGCATCTACAGTCATCTTGAAGCTTTGCATTCTTCAAGTGGCGTGCTCCTCTCCAAGGACTCAAACCACATAAGTTTCCTTCTGCGTTTCATCTTATTCATCCATTTCCATTCCCAAACAAACTCTAAAACATGTCTTTGGTGTTTCTAGTCATTTTAATTGGTAGAAATTGTTTTGTTTGTGTTTTTGTTCGGTAGTTTCTGTTATCTTGCTGTTCTTGTGGTTTAGGTTGATTTTTTGTGTGTTTTAATCGGTGCAATTGTGTTTTCTCTTGCTTTAATCGGTTCATATGCCATATTATGGGTTTCCAAGTGAGTTTGGCTTGGTTTCTTGAGTTTTGGTGAGTTCTTGAATGTTAAGAACATTGATCCAATTCTTAGAGTTCCTAATCATATTCCAACTCAAATTGAATCCATAACATGTCCTTATAATATCTCTTTCATGTTATTGGAATCACATCAGCAGTGGTCAATGTAGTCAAATCCTTGGATTTTGAAATAGCAGTCACCTTTGGCCGCCAAGATTTATCCAAGCATTTTAGAATCTTGATGTTCAACTCATCTCTTTCAAATATTTTGCCAAGACTAATGAGGTGATTTACTATGTGAGTAAATCTTTTATTACATCCGAGATGGTTTCCCCTTTCAGCATCCTAAACATTTCATACTTTTGACTTACGGCATGCTTACTTTCCCTTTTCACATCTGTTGTGCCTTTATGGGTTACTTCAAGGATATCCCACATCTCCTTTGAATATCCACATTGGGAGACCCTGAAAAATTCATTTGAATTCAAGGCAAAAGTTATAATGTTCTTGGCAATGCAATCATGTTGAGCTTTTTGGTTTTCATTCTCAATCCATTGGGACCAAGGTTTTTCAATAAAAACATCATCTTTTTCAAGCTTAGGTATAAAAGGTCCATTTGTGATAGCATCCCATATTCCTTTATGTACCGACCAGTCCTCGGACTTGGGCGTTGACCAAAGTCATGGTGGGGCCCCGAAGGCTGGGTCCATTGTGAGGCTGACAGGACGGGCCAAAGTCTCAGTAAGCTCGCGACTAAAGGCAGCCGAGGAGGGGGGGCGGCATCAAGGCGCGGGGCGTGGAGGACTTGGACCTCGGCAATCCAAACAGTAAAGTTGAGTCGAAAAAGGGTGGTTTCCAAGCCACATTCCAGCACTCAGTAAGGGAGAAGTCTGTTGAACCAAGTGGTGTTCAATGTTTTGATGAATCCAATCCTTTGAAGGATGATGAAGCCTCTGCTTTGCTTGATGCTGCTGTGCTGGTTTTAGCTTTGTTCTAGGGTAGTTCAATATTGTAATCAACCCTTAGATTAAATCTCAAAGCAATTAGTATCTCAATTTTATCAAAGAAATATGTTTTTCAAACTAAGTTAAAACAACCGATTGTTTTGTCGAAACAACCGATTGTTTACACTTAGATGTTTTGAGAAATTTGAAAACTGTTTTTGAATGGTGATTTTGTTAAGTAACAAAACAACCGATTGATTCGAGGAAACAATTGATTGTTTGTTTTAAAACCATAACAGAAAAACTGTTTTCTTTGACTGAGCTTTAAATGCTTTAACTGAATACGCTCCAGTCATTAAATGCTTTGACCAATCTATTTTAAATGCAATTAAGAGTTTGTTAAGATTTGATAACAAACTATATTCTTAGATATATTCTGAAAAACTGTTTTAATGTTTTAAGAATCTTGAAGCAAAGTTTTGATCTAAGAGTTTTTAAAAGAGTTCTGAGATTTCTTAAGAGTTGAGAGATTGATCAAAGTGCTGAATAGGATTTTACCTGTATTGATTTCAGATATTCATCTGTAACAAGTGTAATCTTTGTAAACTGCTGAACAATTCGTGTGTATGTTTTGCTGAGATTGGTTGTGTGTTCTTGAGGTGTTCAAGATCAACAATCTTAGTGTTGGCCAAGGAGAGTGTGTTTCTTGAGGTGTTCAAGGTCATTCTCTTGGTTGTGGTGTAAGTGATCAAGTGGTGATTGCTTAGTGGATATCCTCAGGGTTTCTGAGAAGACTGGATGTAGTTGTAGTTTGGAGTGAACCAGTATAAACAACTGTGTACAATTTCTCTATCCCTATCTCTTTAATTCAGTTTTGTTATTTTGGAACTGGTATAAACAACCGATTGTTTCGCTAAAACAACCGATTGTTTTTCCAGCTTTGTGCTTTTGCTGTTTGTTTTTGAAAAACTGAATCCTTAATCAAGGTTCTTTCAAAGTATTTTCATTCTAAGGTTAAAAGTCTGCGAAAATCTTTCTTAAACAATTCACCCCCCTCTCGTTTAAGGCCATATATTCTAACAATTGGCATCAAGAGCTTGGTTCCTGAAAGTTATTCAAGTTGATCTAAAAAGTCTTTTTTCTATGGCTAGAAAACTATCTTTTGAGGAGGGTGCTTCTATCTACAAACCACCTTTATTCTGTGGATTGAATTACATGTTTTGGGAAGCCAGAATGAAAATCTTTATTGAATCTATTGATAAAAGAATTTGGGACTCAATTGAGAATGGTCCTTACATTCCAAAGTTCAAAAAGGAAAATGCTTTCTTTACAAAACCTTTGTCCAAATGGACAGATGATGAATGTAAGATGGCTCAGCTTGATAAGTCTGCTCAAAATATTATAGCTTCTGCACTTGAAACTAATGAATTTTTCAGAATATCAAAGTGCAAAACTACTAAAGAAATGTGGGAGACACTCAAGGCTGCTCATGAACCAAAGGAAGCAATGACAAAGAGTCAAGCAAGAAGAAAGAAAAGGCAAAACAAGAAAAGCCTCAATCTTTGCTTAATGGCCAGAAGGGAGGATGACTCATGTAGTGTAAGTTCATCAAAATCTTCAAACTCTAAAAATTATGGTCAATTGCTTCAAGCCTTTCAAGAAACTCATGAATAAGCCCCACCGATTGGCTCTCTTGAACAATCGATTGAAAGAAAAGAATAGCTGGCTTGAAAACAGAGTAAAGGCACTGGAAGAGGATTTAGAAAATTCAAAAATGGATTTTGAAAATCTGGAAATCATTTACAAAAACTCCTCTTGCAAGTGTGATACTCTAGCTTGTGAAAATTGCGAAAATCTTGAAAAGAAGGTCCACTATCTTGTTAAAACAGTGGATAAGCTTTCTAAAGGCCAATCTAACTTTGAGAGTGTACTAGCATCTCAAAATTGTGTTTTTGGAAAATCTAGATTGGGCTTTAATCCACAAAACAAGCAAGATATATTTTCAAAATCTTTTTCGAAAATGCCAGAAAAACAATCGATTGGACCATCGAAACAACCGATTGTTACATGCTTCTATGGCATGAAAAGAGGCCATTCTGTGCGATTCTGTAAAATCAGAAAACATGTTGTTCCTAAAGGGCTTATGAAGTGGATTCCCAAGAAAAATAAAGCTTGTATTGATGAGTATAAACCAGATGGACCCATATTCATAAGGGGACCAAACCTATGTACTTGAAAATCTTTTTGTAGGATATCTTGGAGGAAAGAAAACAACTTTGGTACTTGGACAGTGGATGCTCCAAGCATATGACAGGGGACAAATCAAAGTTCCTGAGAATATCCTTCAAGCAAGAGGGTCATGTCACCTATGGAGACAACAACAAAGGAAGAATCCTTGGAAGAGGATCCATAGGAGATGAAAGCATCTTGGTGATTCATGATGTGCCCTTTGTTGCAGGGCTAAAGCATAATCTTCTAAGTATCAACCAACTATGTGACAAGGGGTATCAAGTGATGTTCAAGACAAACACATGTGAAATCTGTCTACCCAACACCAAAGAGGTAATGTTGGTAGGTAAGAGAGTTAATAATGTGTATCTTCTTGATATCTCTTCACCATGTTCAATTCGATGTCTTCTATCCAACCAAGATGAATCTTGGCTTTGGCATAGAAGAATTGTTCATATTCACATGAATCATTTGAACAAGCTAATATCAAAAGATCTTGTGATTGGGCTGCCAAAACTCAAGTTTGAGAGGGATCACATTTGTGAAGCTTGCCAGAAAGGGAAACAAGTGAAGAGTTCTTTTAAAACCAAAAATATTGTGTCTTCATTGAGACCTCTTGAACTCCTTCACATGGATCTCTTTGGACCCTCTAGAACTATGAGTCTTGGTGGAAATTATTATGCTCTTGTTATTGTTGATGATTTCTCTAGGTACACTTGGACTTTGTTCTTGGAATCAAAGAGTGATGCCTTTGCTGCATTCGAAAAGCTAGCAAGAAGGCTTCAAAACACAAAGAACAACAACATAGGCTCCATAAGAAGTGACCATGGAGGAGAATTCCAAAATGAGAAGTTTGCAAAGTTCTGTGAGAAGTTGGGGATTCTAAATAATTTCTCTGCTCCAAGAACACCACATCAAAATGGAGTTGTAGAGAGGAAGAACAGATCTCTTGAAGAGCTTGCAAGGACAATGCTTAGTGAGTCATCACTTCCTAAGTATTTTTGGGTAGATACAGTAAGCACCTCTTGTTATGTGATGAATAGGGTGCTTATAAGGCCTGTACCGCCCTGGTGGTCGGGTGTGATGACGTGGCATCCTGCTACAGTATAGGCGTGTTGACAAGGCGCCAGGTTGGCAGAAGGGAAGGAAGTCGGGGGGGCTCGTGTAGTCGCCAGTTGTTGTATTGGCGTGTTCCGATTTCCAGCTTACCAGAATCGGCGATCACCAGGTTAAAGATGAAGTCGTCAGATGTAGATTCAGGCGACCTAGTCATCGGAGATCGCCAAAGCAAGCACATCGCCAAAGATGAAGAAGAAGCAGATTATGAAGGCGGCCGGCGAGACCACAGGGAAGGTGTATGAAGGCCCCTAACTCGCCAGTTCCAGTAGAGATCGCACTCCCAAGTTAGCTATGCACTGGGCAGTACCATGCATAAGTAACTTAGCCAAAATGAGAGTAGAAGCAGCGCCAAGTCAAGGAGCCTCCAGATGATGGCACGTGTACAGTTGGATGCGAGCCACGTGTCCAAATCTGTAACTGCCAGGAGAGAGAAAGCCACCAGGTATATAAGAGTTCTTAACGAACTTTCTGAGGTACGCACGTTCAGTTCATACACTTTACGCTTGCGAGTTAGAGCAGACTGTGAGAGAGGATTTGCACGGTTCTTGTTCTCTTAGTATTTGGTGATACCGTCATTGACTTGAGCGTTGGAGTGCGATCGGCAGCAGCGGCGCCGTACTGTTTCTTTGCAGGTTCTTGAGGTAGATCCCGAAGAGGAACGGAGGTGAGAAGCGGTGCGCACGTCGATCCCTTGACGAGGCAGTTTCCAGCGTTCCGGTCAACAGGCAGGATCAAGGCCCATCTTGAAGAAAACTCCATATGAACTCTTTAATGAAAGGAAGCCTAACATTAGTCACCTCAAAGTCTTTGGTTGTAGTTGTGTCGTTCTTAACAATGGAAAGGAAAGCTTGGGAAAGTTTGATGAGAAAGCTGACCTTGGCATTTTCATTGGTTATTCTCTTACAAGCCATCCATATAGAGCCTACAACAAAAGATTGATAATTGTAGAAGAATCATTACATGTAGTCTTTGATGAGGTAGATCGCAGAATCATTGAGAACCCAAAGATCAGTGCTGAGGAAGACGAACAGAGCATCAGTTTGGAGAAGCTAGACATCTGTGCAGAAAAACAACCGGTTGATTCGCAGAAACAACCGATTGAAATTCTGCAACAGAGTGAGTTACCCAAAGAGTGGAGGATTCCTTGAGATCTGTCAATGGATAACATCATAGGGCATATAAAGGAAGGTGTCTCCACACGTAGCTCCATCTCAAACTACTGCAGGCACACAGCTTTTGTTTCTCAAATTGAACCAAAGTCAATTGAAGAAGCTCTTAAGGATGAGAAGTGGGTAGAAGTCATGCATGAAGAGCTAAACCAATTTAAAAGAAATGAGGTATGGTTTCTGTACCGTCCCGTATCCGGGCGTTGACAAAGTCAAGGTCAAAGTCAACGCCAGGAGTCAAAGTCAACACAAGGCGTCGCCTAGGTGAAGAGACGCCAAGTACCAGCATCGCCAAGAGGAAGCGTCGCCAAGGCGAGGCGTCGCCTAGGTGGAGGCGTCGCCAAGGCGAGGCGTCGCCTAGGTGGAGGCGTCGCCCAACCAGGGCGTCGCCAAGATCAAATATCATTAAGTCAAGGCAGTCACACGCAGTTCCCCAATACCCATGGGTAGGAAAGACCATGGAGGGAGCGACGCCGTGGGAAGGCCTCAGGTCCCGATAATCCGGGGTAGTGATAAAGAGAAGGAAAAGGTGGCTTCAAGGCCATAGTGATAGCACCAGTGTAGGGCAGCCTGACTCGTGAAGTACCCCTGCCGCCCCAGAGACGCCGTTGGGACAAATACGACTCGAGGGGAGGGTCACGCCCAGGGTAGCCAGGTGCAGGGTACGAGAGGAAGGCAGATACGCTCTCAAAGTGAGTGACTAGATGATTGGGGGCATGAGTTGGCACCCAAAAAGTCACCCCTTGTGCAGTAGCACTCCCAAGCAGGAGGACTCACGTAGAAACGTCCCCAGATGGGGTCATGGCACTGTGAGGTCCTCCACGTGTACGATAGCCAGGTCAGAATAGAAACATCATTTAGTCAGGTACCAGGTAATTAAAGTCATTTAATACAGTTTCTGTTTCAAGCGTTTAAGGTACTATAAAGGCTCCCAAGCGTTTCAACGTCTTAAATGCGCTACGTTTTCTAATTAGACACGTTAATTGAGTGCGTTACGTTTTATGATTAAAAGCGCTTTAAGGCGCTTTAAATGCTTGGGTAGTTTAAATAGCGCCGAGAATGTTGGGAACGGGGTTCGAACTTTTGGCTAATTTTCCAGAAACACTCTAGTTGCTTGCTCGAGCCTTGAGGTTACACACAAGGGACTAGGGAAGGATTTTGGCCAGAACGAGAAAATATACACTAGACACAGTTTCATTTTTACCACCTTCAGAGTGCGATACGCGGTGCTCCGATACGGAGGTGCATAGTTTTTGGTGTTTCTTGCTGGCTGACTTGAGCGTCGGAGTGCAAACGGCCGCTAGGGCGCCCTTTTGTCCTTCTTAGCAGGAATCCATAGGTGATCAGTGGGAAGGAGACCCTAGCAGACAGTCGAGGTCGCGCACGAAGACGTCCCAGGTCAACCGGACGGAACATTTGGCGCCCACCGTGGGGCCGATATAAAACATCAGTCCCATCACAAGTTTGAGATGATCGACCCAGTTATAGTAACGTTGGAGGAGGTTTGAAGAGACCGTGACAATGACCACCACAAGACGAGATACTGCATGCGCGGCCCCAGCAGAACTATCCATGCAACAGGTCCTGGAGATAATGCGGGGGCTGCAGAAGGATATGGCGGAGTCGAAACTGGAACAGGAACGCATGCAAGTAGATCTCGAAGCCTCGCATGAGAGGAATGAAGAGCTCCGTCGTGTAAATGAGGAGTTGTGTCGGGGTCTGCGAAATAATTGGGGGCAACGTGAACATGACGAGATGGAGAACCACTCCCCGCCAAGGGAGTTTTCCACTCCCTTCTCGCAGGAGATTTTGGATGCAGGGATCCCGAACACGTTCGCGGGGCCCAAGGTGATCTTCACCGGGATGGAGGACCCTGAGACGCACCTCGCTGCATTTCACACACAGATGGTACTAGTAGGCAGCTCTGGCGCTGCCAAGTGCAAGCTTTTTAAGAGCACCTTGACTGGGATGGCTATGGATTGGTTCATCAGCCTACCGGACGGTCATATCACCTCTTTCCGACAACTGTCACGATTGTTCAGGGAACAATACCTAGCAAACAAGGCCCCGCCGCCGGTCTCCTACGATTTGTTTGATGTGAAACAGTATCAAGGAGAGACCCTAAAGGAGTACATCAATCGCTTCGGGGCCCAGGTAGTAAAGGTTGGTACGACAGAGGAACCTATGATTGTATACACGTTCGTGAAAGGCGTATGCCTCGACCCTTTTGGGGAATCCATCATTCGCAACCGCCCTAGGACTTTTGCTGAACTACGGCGTCGGGCGGTAGAACATATCGCTTCTGAGGGAGAGGTGTGCGTGAAGCGCACCAGCGTCGTACCCTCGCACCCGAGGGGGCCGACGCGAGCTCAACCCACCAGGGTCAATGAGACCACAACGGGAAGGAAGAAACCAGATGGGAGACGCCCCTACGAGGCCAGAAAGCCCCAGCCCCGGGGTCCAGCGGGAGGCGATCGCCCGGCCAGAGAAAGAACGAGGCCGACGAGATACAATTTTGTGGTGGAATTGAAGGACCTGATCGCCGTGCCTAGCATAGCTGAGAGATTGAGGCGACCGGCGAAGTCCGGTAAGGTGTTGGGGCCCCGGAAAGACTCTTGGTGTGAGTTCCACGAGGCTTTCGGTCACCACATTGATAACTGCCTGTCGTTGGGTTACCAGCTGGATGAGCTGGTGAGAACCGGGTTTTTGAAGGATTATGTCGCAGAACCCACAACGATCGCCACCTTGCCGCCGCCAGCGGAAGAACAAGCACACGAGACGCCGGTTCTCGGCGAGGTCCATACCATAGCTGGAGGATTTTCCAGCGGAGGACCCACCGCCTCCCAGCGAAAGAAATACGCGAGGGGGGTCAACTCGATCGAAGAAAGAATCTCGGGTGAGCCGTAGGAGTCGGACCTCGTATTCACGAGAGGGGATCTCCGAGACGTGGTGCCGCACGACAATGACCCCGTGGTCATTTCAGTTGTCAAAGCTGGGAGAAAGGTGCAAAGAGTTCTTGTCGACCAGGGAAGTTCAGCAGACGTCATGTTTTGGTCGACATTCAATAAGTTGCGGTTATCCCCCGACCTTTTGAGGCCCTACCCAGGGTGCCTGTATGGGTTTGCGGACAACTAGGTGGAAGTCCGAGGCTACCTGGAGTTGAGGACTACGTTCACGGACGGGGAGGCCTCGCGTACCGAAAGCATCCGGTACTTGGTCGTGAACGCCAGCTCCGCTTACAACATCTTGTTGGGCAGGCCGGCGTTGAACCGGTTGAACGCAGTAGCCTCCACACGCCATATGAAGATGAAGCTGCCGGATCTCAGTGGCAAGGTGATAGTCATCAAGTCAGATCAGGAGGAGGCAAGGAAATGCTATGAGAACAGCCTGAAAACGAAGAGAGGCGTGTTCATGGTGTATGAGCGTCCGCCGTGTGCAGACACGACGATGATTGAGGCGACGCCCGCTGCGTCGACGCCTAACGAGGCCGTACTCGCGAGGGCGACGCCAGAAATAGATGCACCCATGGAGGAAGGCCCTGGCGACGCGGTGCCCGTGGAAGAGGCGGCGCCCGTCGAGGAGGATAGCAGGGAACAACCGGCGGCTAACACCGTGGAGAGGGAGATTGGCGGCAAAACGTTTAAGTTAGGAAGTTTGCTGAGCCCAGAAGAACAGGAAGGGGTGGCAGAAGTGATTTCGCGCCACCTGGATGCTTTCGCATGGTCCGCCTCGGATATGCCCGGTATCGACCCTGATTTCCTGTGTCATCACCTCAGCATGGACGCCACGGTCCGCCCCGTGCGCCAAAGAAGGAGAAAGTTTAACGAAGAGAGACAGCAGGTGGTAAAGGATGAAACGCAGAAGTTGTTGAGTGCTGGCCACATCAGGGAGATTCAATACCCCGAGTGGCTGGCCAACGTCGTCTTGGTGAAAAAGGCGAATGGGAAGTGGAGGATGTGCGTGGACTTCACGGACTTGAATAAGGCGTGCCCGAAGGACTCGTACCCACTGCCCAGCATCGACGCGTTGGTGGATAGTGCATCCGGCAGCAAGGTGCTGAGCTTCCTGGACGCATTCTTAGGGTACAACCAGATCAAGATGCACCCGAGAGATGAGAGTAAAACTGCATTCATGACTGAGACTTGCAGTTACTGTTATAAGGTGATGCCTTTTGGGCTGAAAAACGCGGGCGCCACATACCAAAGGTTAATGGACAAGGTCCTGGCACCCATGCTAGGGAGGAATGTGTACGCCTACGTAGATGACATGGTGGTGGCGTCGCAGGATAGGGCACAGCACACGGCAGACCTGGAGGAGTTGTTCGTCACAATATCCAAGTACCGCCTCAAGTTAAACCCTGAGAAGTGTGTCTTCGGGGTAGAGGCCGGTAAGTTCTTGGGTTTTATGCTCACAGAGAGGGGGATAGAAGCGAACCCCGACAAATGCGCAGCGATTATCGCCATGCGAAGCCCGACGTCGGTAAAGGAAGTGCAGCAGCTGACAGGGCGGGTGGCGGCACTCTCAAAGTTTGTTTCCGCCGGGGGAGAGAAGGGGCACCCATATTTCCAGTGCCTCAAGAGAAATAGTCGCTTTGCATGGACTGACGAATGCGAAGCGGCTTTCATTAAGTTAAAGGAGTACCTGGCGACGCCACCGGTCCTCTGCAAACCGATAACAGGTGTGCCCCTCCGGCTATATTTTACGGTAACGGAGCGGGCTATCAGCTCTGTGTTAGTCCAGGAGCAGGACCAGAGTCAAAAGCCCATCTATTTCGTGAGCAAGGCATTACAAGGCGCTGAGACGAGATACCAGGCGTTGGAGAAGGCAGCGTTAGCAGTGGTGTTTTCAGCCAGGAGGCTCCGTCATTACTTCCACAGCTTTACGGTGGTAGTGATGACAAACCTCCCTATACAGAAGGTGTTGCAGAAGCCCGACGTGGCGGGAAGAATGGTGCGCTGGGCGGTGGAACTGTCAGAATTCGACATTCAGTATGAGCCTAGAGGATCCATCAAAGGACAAGTGTACGCAGATTTTATAGCGGAACTCTCGCCCGGAGGTGAGCAAGAGGTGGAAGTGGGCTCGCAGTGGCTGCTCTCGGTTGATGGCTCTTCCAACCAACAAGGGAATGGTTCGGGAATAGTCTTGGAGGGACCCAACGGCGTACTGATTGAGCAAGCTCTGTGCTTCGCCTTCAAGGCAAGTAATAATCAGGCGGAATACGAAGCCCTGATAGCAGGAATGCTCCTGGCCAAGGAGATGGGCGTGCAGAACCTCCTGGTGAAAAGCGATTCCCAGCTGATTACGGGGCAGGTGTTGGGCGAGTTCCAGGCGAAGGACCCACAGATGGCGGCATATCTAAGATACGTCCAACTATTGAAGGGAGCATTTAACGCTCTTGAGCTGATACATGTCCCAAGGGAGCAGAATGCCAGAGCCGACCTGCTTGCCAAGCTGGCCAGCTCAGGCAAGGGGGGTAGGCAGAGGACAATGATCCAAGAGACGCTCAAAGCTCCGCGCAAATTCGTGGAAGATAACAGGGTGGATGTCCTCCATATCTGTACATCAAGAGAGAGTCCAAGGAATCATCGCTCTCTGACCCAAGATACGCTGAAGACGCCCCGCATCAGCACGTACGCGGATATACCTGAAGAAGGAAGGCAAATGCAGGTATGTGTCCTAACCGAGGGAGACACCTGGATGACGCCATACAAACGGTACCTGGCGGATGGGACTCTCCCAGTGAAGCCGAAAGAGGGTAAGAAGGTCAAAAGAAATGCCGCGAGATATACTCTGGTGGATGGAGTGTTGTTCAGGCACGGGTTCACTCACCCCATCCTAACGTGTGTAAGTGGCGACGAGTGTACCAGGATAATGGCGGAGCTCCACGAAGGCATTTGCGGGAGCCACGTAGGGGGAAGGTCCTTACCCTCCAAGGTGATACGCGCAGGGTTCTTTTGGCCAACAGTAAAAGAGGACTGCGCGCGACACGCCCAGCGCTGCAGGCAATGCCAAAAGCACGCTGACTGGCATAAGGCGCCGCCAGAAGAACTGCGATCCATATATAGCCCGTGGCCTTTTCATTAACCGATTGTTTCACTAAAACAACCGATTGTTTCGCTAAAACAACCGATTGTTTCGCTAAAACAACCGATTGTTTTTCCAGCTTTGTGCTTTTGCTGTTTGTTTTGGAAAAACTGAATCCTTAATCAAGGTTCTTTCAAAGTATTTTCATTCTAAGGTTAAAAGTCTGCGAAAATCTTTCTTAAACAATTCACCCCCCTCTCGTTTAAGGCCATATATTCTAACAAAGTCAAGGTCACAAAAGGTCCATGCATGGGGTGTGGACGAGGCGGTAGGGCGCGTCACAATCAAAGAAACCCTGGGAAAGAGACGACTGGTAAGGGTCACGTCCTAGGGTTGATTTGCATGCATGCCACGTGAATAAGACAGGGCACTCCCAAGGCGGATGACCCGAAGATTGGGTGCATGAGTTGGCACCCAAGTGGTCATCCCGCAGAGGTTGCACTCTAGTAAAGGGGGGTCTTGCTCACTAAATGGCCCTAAAAGTGGGTGATAGTGATGCTAAGACGTACCTACAGTAAACCTAAGTCACAGTTGGCGAAGGAAGCAGAAACACTAAAGAGTATATAAAGGGTAACAACAAACAGAATAAGGCACGCATTTCTAGTGCAAATAACACACACAGAGCTCTCAGAGTTTAGAGTTTTTGGTGTTTCTTTGCCTGGTGTTTGACTTGAGCGTCAGAGTGCAAACGGTCGCGGGGCGCCCTTTGTCTCTTGTTTTTCAGGTGATCTACAAGGAGGAAAGCACCGTGAGAGGAGGAGGGAGCCCTGGACGCGAAGGTTATTGCGAGTGAACGAACACGTTGGGTTAATCGGTGGAAAATTTGGCACCCATCACGGGGCCGATCTAAAACGATTGTCCTAATAGTAAGAACTGAGAAAGATTCATCAAGATTCAGCAAGAATCGATCAATATGAGGAATACGAGGCAAGGATCTGTTGCGCCAATCAGTGGCGAAGGTCTTACTCTGCAACAAGTCATGGAGATATGCAGAGCCTTCAAGAAGCGATGGCAGCATCAAGAGATGATAAAAAACGCATCCAAATTGATCTAGCTGCGTCGCAAGCGAGATACGAAGAACTACACCGAACCAATGAAGAGTTGTAGCGTGATTTGCGAAACTAGGCAGGGGATCGTGAAACAGAGGAACAAGAATGTGTTACTCCTCCCAGGGAGTTTCCCATGCCTTTCTCGCAGGTGATTATGGATGTTGTGATACCAACTACGTTCGTGGGACCGAAAGCCACGTTCACGAGGATGGAGGATCCAGTGTCCCATCTCACAGTTTTCCACACGCAGATGATGCTGGTTGCTGGTTTTGATGCAGTAAGGTGTAAGTTGTTCATGAGCACGCTGGTAGGGACGACGATGGATTGGTTCATCAGCCTCCCTGATGGCCATGTGACGTCGTTCGCACAGTTGTCAAAATTGTTCAAGGACCAGTACATTGCGAATCGCGCTCCCCCACCGAACTCTTACGATCTCTTCGATTTAAGGCAGTACCATGGTGAGTCGCTGAAGGAGTTTGTTAACCGTTTTGGGGCGCAGGTGGTGAGGCTTAACACCAAGGATGAAACGGTGATGGTTCACGCGTTCAGAAAGGGGATTTTTCTGGGGCCTTTCAGTGAATCACTCATCAAGAGTCGCCCCAAAACCTTCGCTGAGATAAGGCGTCGAGCGGTGGCTCACATCGTAGCAGAAGGGGAGATGAATGAGAAACGCGCATGTGTTGTTCCCACGCGCCCACGAGCACCGGCGCGTGTGCAGCCTATGAGAGTGCATGAGGTTGCAACAGAGAAGATATCCCCCGCTAAGAAGCGGCCCTACGAGCCTAAGAAACCTTAGGCTAGGGGGCGCGCGAGAGAGAATAAGCCTGTAAGGCATAATTTCGTGATAGAGTTGAAGGATTTGATAGTTGTGCCCAACATAACAGAGAGGTTGAAGATGTCGCCCAAGACTGACAAGAAGCTAGGACCTCACAAGGAGGCTTGGTGTGAGTTTCACCAGGTGTTTGGTCATCCCATACGCAACTGCTTGGCGTTGGGACACCAGTTGGACAAGCTGGTGAAGATTTTCCTAAACGACTACCTGGCAGAGCCGCAGAGGACTGAGACCTCACCAGCGTCAGGTGAGGACCAAAGGCATGAGATGCCCGTACATGGAGAGATCCACACCATCTCGGGGGGTTTCTCAGGTGGAGGGTGCACTGCCTCTTAGCGCAAGAGGTATGCACGATCGGTGATGGCAGTAGAGGCGCAAGCGGTGAATGACGTGCTCGACGTCGACCTTACTTTCACAAAGGCCGATCTTCGAGATGTTGTCCCTCATGACAACGACCCTGTGGTGATTTCCGTTGTAACCGCGGGAAGGAAGGTGCACCGAGTGCTAGTAGACCAAGGCAGCTCGGCAGATGTCATGTTTTGGTTCACCTTTACTAAGCTGCAGTTGTCTCCCGATCAGCTGAGCCCTTACACTGGGTGCTTGTATGGCTTCGTGGGGGACCAGGTGGAGGTGCGGGGGCATTTGGAGTTAAGGATCACCTTTACGGATGGCTTTGCATCTCGCACGGAGAACATAAGGTACTTGGTGGTTAATGTTGTCTCGGCCTATAATATTCTGTTGGGAAGACCAACTTTGAATAGGCTGAGGGCAGTAACGTCAACACGCCATATGAAGATGAAGTTGTCGGACTTGAGCGGGAAGGTGATAACCATCAAGTCGGACCAGCAAGAAGCTAAGAGGTGTTATGAGAACAGCCTCAAGACCAAGAGGAGGGTGTTCATGGTTAACGAGCGCCCACCTAGCGGAGACGGGGACGCCCGCGCAGGGGTCTCCCGCGCAGAAAGTGCTCGGGAGAGGCGACCCGAGCTAGCAGGGGATGTCGTGGAGAGGCAGATTGGGGACAGAATGTTCAAGCTTGGTAAGTCGCTAAACCAAGCTGAGGAAGATCAAGTTGCTGGGGTGATAGCACGACACCTAGGTGCTTTTGCCTTGTCCACCTCGGACATGCCAGGCATAGACCTAGATTTCCTGTGTCACCGCCTCACCATGGACCCCAAGGTCAGGCCCGTCCGCTAGAGAAGAAGGAAGTTCAACAAAGAGAGGCGGCAGATCATCAAGGAAGAAACAAAGAAGCTGTTGAGTGTCGGCCAATAGGATTTTCCTATTCCTTCCCGAAAGGAAGAACGTGAATTTCTTTTTCCTTTCCACAGGGACCAGGAGATTGGATCTGAGATTCAATACCCTGAGTGGTTGGCAAATGTGGTCTTTGTGAAGAAGGCCAACGGGAAGTGGAAAATGTGTGTGGACTTCACCGACCTCAACCAGGCATTCACGAAGGACTCGTACCTGTTACCAAGCATCGACGCCTTGGTGGACAGCGCCTCTGGCTGTAAGATGCTTAGTTTCTTAGATGCTTTCTCTGAGTACAACCAGATCAAGATGCACCCCAGAGACGAGTGCAAGAGGACGTTTATGACCGAGACGTCTTGTTACAGCTACACGGTGATGCCCTTCGCGCTGAAAAGCGCCACCTACCAAAGGCTGATGGAAAGGGTCCTTGCACCCATGATAGGTAGGAATGTGCAGGCCTACGTGGATGACATGGTGGTGACTTCGCAGGCGAAGGGCCAGCATGTGTCTGACCTGGAAGAGCTATTTGCAACAATAGCCAAGTACCGGTTGAAGCTAAACCCCGAGAAGTGCGTGTTCGGGGTCAAGGCAGGTAAGTTCTTGGGTTTCCTACTCACCAAGCACGAGATAGAGACGAACCCGGAGAAGTGTGTGGCAATCCTGGCCATGAGGAGCCCAACCTCGGTAAAGGAGGTGCAGCAGTTGACAGGGCGGATGGTCGCACTGTCCATATTTGTGTCAGTTGGAGAGGAAAAAGGGAACCCCTACTTCCAGTGTTTAAGGACGAATAGCCGGTTCGTGTGGACTGAAGAGTGCGAGGAGGCATTCCTTAAGCTAAAGGAGTATCTAACTACCCCTCCCGTGTTGTGCAACCCACAGTTGGGTACGCCGCTCCGATTGTACTTCGTTGTGACGGAGTGGGCGATTAGCTCAGTCCTCGTCCTAGAGCAGAACCAAGTGCAGAAACCAATATACTTTGTGAGTAAAGTATTGCAAGGACCAGAGGTTTGGTACCAAGCCTAGAGAAGGCGGCCCTGGCCGCGGTGTTCTCGGCTAGGAGGCTTCGTCATTACTTCCAAAGTTTCGCAGTGGTGGTGATGACGGACTTGCCTATCCGAAAGGTGCTGCAGAAGCCGGATGTGGCAGGAAGGATGGTACGCTGGGTAGTGGAGCTCTCAGAGTTCGATATTCAGTATGAACCCCGAGGCCCCATCAAAGGCCAAGTGTATACGGATTTTGTGGTAGAGCTCTCCCCCGACAAATGCACAACAAGGGGAGGAGGCCAGCTTCAGATGGGTGCTCTCAGTGGATGGGTCATCCAACCAGCAAAGCAGCGGAGCCGGCGTGATCTTGGAAGGGCCGAACGGGTTGTTGATTGAGCAGGCCCTAAGGTTCGCTTTCAAGGCCAGCAAGAATCAGGCGGAGTACGAAGCCCTCATTGCTGGGATGCTCTTAGCTAAAGTGATGAAAACGCAGAGCCTATTGGCAAAGAGCGATTCCCTTTTAGTCACAGGTTTGGTGACCGGGGAATATCAAGCCAAAGATCCACAGATGGCCACGTACTTGGGGTACGTCCAACTTCTGAAGGGCTCATTCGTAGTATTTGAGCTAGTGCACGTCCTAAGGGAACAGAATGCCCGAGCTGACTTACTAGCCAAGCTTGCAGTTCGGGCAAGGGGGAAGACAGAGGATGGTCATACAAGAAACCCTCAAGGCACCACGAACGTTTGTTGCTAATAACATGGTGGGCGTTCATCAGGTCAGTACTGCTAGAGGAAGGGTGAGGAGTCATAAGTCGGTGACTCAGGAGACGCTGAGAACGCCCAGTGTAAGCGCTTACCCAGTTGTGGAGGGGGAACCAATGCAAATATGCATAGTTGAGGAAGGGGACACATGGATGACACCCTACAGGCGCTATCTAGCCGATGGGATACTTTCGTTGGAGTCCGCGGAAGCCAAGAAGATAAAGAGGAACTCCTCCAAATACACCCTAGTTGACGGGGACTTGTTCAGACACGGGTTCACCCACCCGATTTTGGTGTGTGTAAGCGGAGACCATTGTACACGAATAATGAAAGAACTCCACGAGGGGATTTGTGATAGCTATGTGGGAGGGTTGTCCTTGGCGTCAAAGGTCGTCCGCGCAGGTTATTATTGGCCGACAATGAGAGAAGATTGCACGAGGCACGCCTAGCGGTGCAAATAGTGGCAACAGCACGCCGACTGGCACAAGGCGCCGCCAAAAGAGGTAAGGTCAATTTACAGCCCGTGGCCATTTCACACATGGGGAATCGACATTCTGGGGCCCTTTCCTTTGTCGGTAAGGCAGATGAAGTACCTTGTAGTAGCCATAGAGTACTTCACGAAGTGGATAGAGGCTGAGCTAGTAGCACAGATGATAGCTCACAAGATCCAACACTTCGTATGGAAGAATATAGTGTGTTGTTTTGGCGTGCCGAGGCGTTTAGTTTCTGACAATGGCACGCAGTTTGCGAGCCAGCAACTTGGCAAGCTATGTGCAGAAGTTGGGATAAAGCAGGTGTTCACATCGGTTGAGGACCCCCAAACAAATGGGCAAGTTGAGTCTGCCAACAGAGTCCTACTCAGGGGTTTGAAGAGAAGACTCGAGAAGGCTAAAGGAACCTGGGCAGAAGAGGTTCCTAGGATAGTGTGGGCTTACCACACGACGCCTCAGTCCGTCACCAGAGAGACACCCTTCAGCTTGGTGTATGGGTCTGATGCAATGATTCTGGTAGAGATTCAGGAGTGCTCGCCACGTTTTCAAAGTTTCGTGGCTAAGGAGTCTAACAAGGAGAGAAAAGTGAACCTGGATCTGCTGGATGAGAAGGGTTGAGCACAAGCATAGCTCGAAACTGAGGCCTCGGTAGTTCCAGATCGTCGACCTAGTAATGCGCAAAGCCCACCCATATTAGCTAGAGAACAAGTTGTCCCCCAAGTGGACTGGCCCTTTCAGGGTGACAAAGGTCCTGGGAAACGGGGCGTAGAAACTCGAGACTCTGGAGGGAGGTGCAATTCCTCATACTTGGAATGCGACCAATCTCAAGTTTTATTTCAGTTGAACTCTAGCATTGTACACAGTTTCAAGGGGACACTCTTTTTCCCTTTTAAGGGTTTTTTAACGAGGTCACCCAATAAAATTACGATTGAAGTATACATTTTCTCGAATTTTTGTACAATGCAGTGACGAAACTGTCGTCTTGGTGTTTAAACACCTCGAGAGGGAGTGGCAGCTTCCTTTATGATGCCTCCCCCTCGAGTGTGGGTGCCAAGTACGAACAACAAGGTTCAGTCAGCAACAAACCAGTCGTCTTGGTGTTTAGACACCTCGAGAGGGAGTGGCAGCTTCCTTTAGTACGTCTCCCCCTCGAGTATGGGCGCCAAGTACGAACAACAAGGTTCAACCAAGCTAAGTCCTCCTTTTCTTGTGAGAAAAGACAAGGCTAGATGAGCGCCTTGAGACTAGAAACCTCGAGTGGGAGTGGCAGCTCCCGCGTAGGACGCCTCCTCTCAAGTGTCGACGCAAAGGCTAAGCGAAAGGATTGCCAATTAAGTCCTTTGTTGCCTTAGGGGCAAAGAGGAGGCCAGTTAGTATATCTCCCCTGACCACAAAGGCGGGGGTGAGGATCAGTAAAGAAGTTTCCCTTGTCTAAACAAAGTTAAGGCAAGACCAGTTAAAGGTTCGCACATGCCCACCCTCCATCACAAGTGCCCAAGCGGTCGAAGCAAAGAGAAAGGGATGGCAAGGGAGCGTGCTACCTAAGGTTCAGTTTTTTCAAAGCCATCGTATGTTAAAGTTATTATCGTTAAAGAATTGTTAGCAAGTTAACAGTTAAAGGCAGAATGGCCAGCAAGCAAATACAACAAAACAAGTAGGGGAAGAACAAATTGTATTAAATTACAAAGTTTGGAGGACATAGTTTTAAAGGCCAGAATTACACAAGCTCCTTTTGGGGACGCCTAGGCACGATCTGCCCATCCACGATGTGGTTCGACGTTGCGAAGGGGGAGACGTCCACCTCAAGATGCTTGCAAACAACCTGAGCAAGAGCATCCTCGAACCCCGTTGCGTAGGTGTTGGCGGCATCATCGATGAGCTCTTCCTTGACTCTCCCAAAGGCTTCAACTTGTATGGTGAGCTCCGCCTTGGCCTTCTCGAGGGCTTCAGTTTGCGCGGTGAGCTCAGCCTCCACCATCCCCAGTTTTACCTCCCACTCCGTGGCCCGTTCTTCAAGTTTGACCATCCTAGCTTTGTTGGCCACGGTTTCTTCCTCAAGTCCCACCACCTGGGTGCGTAGTGGCACAACCTTGGCCAGCAAGGTGGTGTACTCTTGGCTCTTGTCAAAGAGCTTCTTGTTGGTCTCTAGCTCAACCTGGCGAAGGGTACTTGATTCTTGATTCAGTGCAGTCTCACGGTTGAAGAAGACCTGAGCCTGTTGGGCTAGTTGTTCTTTCACCAGAGCCAATTCTTCAGCCAAAGCCAGTTGCTCCTATGCTCTTGACTCTGCCTCGTGGGAGAAGGCGTCAGCTTGGGCAAAGAATTCACCAAAGCTGAGAGCCAAGAGGCTTTGGGGGGATGAGGCGCTGGGGGGTGGTCTCTAAGTGAGGCAGGGCGCCCAACAGAGGAAGAGTGTGAAATGGCCGCTATCGCCATCCTGCGTTTTTTGAAGACAAGGTCATTCGTGGTGTCTGCATCGTCATCAGACACAATCTCCACCACCTGCTTAAGGGGGACTGGAGTAGAAGAAGCCCCAGCAGCAGCTAGAGGCACGACGTCAAGCGGGGCTGGAGTGGGAGAAGCCCCAGCGGCAACCAAAGGCACAACGTTGAGAGGGGCTGAGGGGGCAGGAGAAGGTGCAGCTGGTGCGATGTTTGGAGCAAGGGTTGAGGCACCTGCACCAGTGGCCCCCTCCTCACGAAGAGCTAAGACATCCGCCAGCTTTGCTCGCTTCTCTTCATTCAGCACCATGCCTACACCAAGAACAAGGAGAAATCAAAACTTGGCAAGACAAGGTTAAGCAAGAAATCAACACAGGCATAAGCAAGAATAAAGCAGAGTAGAGTTAAGAGAAAGGTCATGAGTAGGTGCATATACCGATGTAGCCAACAAGTCCTGTTGGGCTGTACACATTCTTGATGAGCTCAACAGTGGTGAAGATTGCCCCAAGACTAGCTAGCACTTGGCATACCTCATGATCAGCAGAGGATAGCTCATCAAGGGTTTTGGCCTTCTTAAGGGTCAATTTCCCCACCCAATACAAGGGGAATCCATCCAGAGAGGTGCGGTCATGCTCAGAGTAGCACACCCTAAAGAATTTCCCCTTTAAACCCTTGTAAGATTGTTGGAACAAGGTGAGGATGACTCTTCCTGTCACCCCGCTGAAGCTTACCCAGAGGTTCTTCCTAGGGTTTTTGGCCTCGAAGAAATGAAGAAAGACATCTGCAATGGGTGGATGACCAAAATGGTTGCAGAGGATGGAGAAGGCCCTCACAAAGGCCCAACTGTTGGGATGCAGCTGGGCAGGGGCAACGTTTACTTCGGTCAACAACTCCCTCTCGAAGCTGGTAAAAGGAAGGCGCTGCCTAATATGCTTAAAGACCGTTTGATAGAAGAAGAAGAAGGGTTCTCCCTCGGTAGCACGGTTGTCTATGCACATGGGTTTGCCCTCCGCACAGGGGCGAACCGAGATATAGGCGTCGCTCTCTCTTCCAAACGCCCTACCCAGGAACTTGGGCTCGCTGTCTAGGTGTGCCCTCCAGTCTATGATGGAGGTGAGGGAGGAGGTTTTGGAAAGAAGTTCAGCAGGGGCCCAGGGGTACATGCTCTTGTAGTTGACGTTGGGGGGAGGGTTGAAGGTGATCTTCGTTCGTGCCATGACGAAGGAAGAAAAAAAAAACCAAGGAAAGAAGAAGGTAAGGGTTCAGCAAAGGGGGCTACGGTGTAAAAGAAAAGAAAAAACTTACGCTCGCAGAAAACCCAGAAAACAGAGGAACGAAGAATGAATGCAGAGGAAAACCTAAATGCAGAAGTTTAAACAGGCCCAGGCAGTTATCAATGCGCGAAATCATAAATAGAGAGCAATCAATGGAGAAAAATCATACCTTTGATTGTTGATGAGCGAAAGTCCTGATTTTTGTGCATGTAGGAAACCAGAGTGTTTGAAGAGGAAGACAAAAAGTGCAATAGAAAGTTGCAAGTGATGGATCAGTGCATGAAGCGCGCACTTTTTGAAACTCTTAACGTAAACTGGGAAAGCGTAAGCGACGTTGAGTCCCAGCCATTTGATTAAGACACGTGTGCGCTGATTAAGGCAGGAATAGGAAAGCATCACTTCGGTGCACTGTACACGTCCCATCACATGAAGCCATGTAGGTCGGTAGGGCGAGGCCATAGTCTCTTCGCTGAACAAGTTAACAGCTCGAGACTGGGGGGCTTGTGTACCGACCAGTCCGGACATGGGCGTTGACCAAAGTCATGGTGAGGCTCCGAAGGCTGGGTCAACTATGAGGCTGATAGGACGGGCCAAAGTCTCAGTAAGCTCGCGGGTAAGGGCAACCGAGGGGGGGGGGGGCGGCATCAAGGAGCGGAGCGTGGAGGCCTCGGACCTCAGCAATCCAAACAGTAAAGCTGAGCCAAAAAAGGGTGGTTTCCAAGCCACATTCCAGCACTCAGTAAGGGAGAAGTCAAGGTCACAGAAGGTCCATGCATGGGGTGTGGACAAGGCAGTAGGGCGCTTCACAATCAAAGATCCCCTGGGAAATTAAACGACTGGTAAGGGTCACGTCCCAGGGGTGATTTGCATACATGGCACGTGAATAAGACAGGGCACTCCCAGGGCGGATGACCCAGAGATTGGGTGCATGAGTTGGCACCCAAGTGGTCATCCCGCGGAGGTTGCACTCCAATAAAGGGGGGTCTTGCACACTAAATGGCCCTAAGAGTGGGTGATAGTGATGCTAAGACGCACCTACAGTAAGCCTAAGTCACAGTTGGCGAAGGAAGCAGAAACACTAAAGAGTATATAAAGGGTAACAACCAATAGAATAAGGTACGCATTTCTAGTGCAAGTAACACAGAGGGAGAATACACACACAGAACTCTCAGAGTTTAGATTTTTTGGTTTTTCTTTGCCCGGTGTTTGACTTGAGCGTCAGAGTGCAAACGGCCGCGAGGGTGCCCTTTGTCTCTTGTTTTTCAGGTGATCCACAAGGAGATAAGCACCGTGAGAGGATGAGGGAGCCCTGAACGCTAAGGTTATTACGAGTGCACGAAGACGTTGGGTTAACCGGCGGGAACACTTTATAAATTGATTCAAGAAAAATTTTCATTATTACCTTCCAAAATTGATAGTTCAGTCCACAAAACAAAGGTGACCTGTTTATAAAAGCACCCTCCCGAAAAGGGTAGTTTTTCAGCCATTTTAAAAAAAAAATTAGGATCGAAACTTGAGTAACTTTCAAGAACTCAACTTTTGATGCCAATTGTTAGAATGTGTGGTCAAAACAAGAGGGGGAATGAATTGTTTTCACAACATTTTTGCAAAGATTAGAAGTAGAGTGAGAAGTTATGAAAAATCAACCAATTAATTTTTTATTCATCTCGATACAATTTTAGTTTTACAGTTCTTTATAAAAATTAAACCAGTTATTTTCTTGAAATAAAAGGTTGTTTATATTAGCAATCTAAGAACAAATTTCAAAAGAGTGTATAAGAGAAGGGATAGAGAGATTCACACAAAAATGTTTATACTGGTTCACTCTTAACCCCAAGAGCTACATCCAGTCCTCAACTAACCACTGAGAATTCACTATGCAATCAAACTTAGATTATAAAACACACACCAAGAATGTTGATCTTGAACCCCTCAATAACACACAACACTTCTTGCCAACACCACAACTTCAAAAACCCTTACTGAAATTGCATTACACAAATTACATAAAATTACAGTGTTCAAAAGAAAGAAATACTTAACACATGGGCTTTACAAAGTAGTAGTACAGAAGTATAGAAAATGCAGTTCCTATTTTCACACACAAGTGATGATAAAATGAAGCATAACAAATATAGGACGCACAAATGAACGTGGCGTATAGGAATGGTAGAAAGGACGAAAGAAATAATGTTTATGGTGGGAATTGAGAATGGACACGCCATTTGGAGTATGGTTTCTCCAAGATGAGTGTAGGAGGGTCGTCACTTGAGAGCTCTCAACTCAATCAAGATAAGACCTAAAGCTAGAGAACCAAGCCTCACAAAAAATGTGCAAAGTTTTCCTTCTATATCAAAATTCAACCTGAAAATACAAGAAGTAAGGCACCCTATTTATAGGAGATGGTGCCTTGGTAAACAGGAAGTAAGGGTATGATGGGAAACACTAAAAAGGGGTAGCCTTAGGCATTGAATAAGTCAATGTTGCACCCTAAGTCCTATTCTTCTAGAAGATAGGTCCTAATCTTATGGTTGTGTTCAACCTGGCTCTGATACCACATGATGTAAGTTTATTGGAAGAAGACAAGGTGCAACACAATAAGTAGGCTTAAGGAAACATCAATGGAGTTTAATACCTTCCAAATGATGAACCAAACTCATGAACATGAGTGCCATATCCTTACACAACAATTGAATAGTAAAAACACAAGAACAACAAGCAAACAATGGAATTTGGTGTGGAAGCTTAAAGAAGGCAAGAACAAGACATTGAACCGATTAGAAGCACAACACAAAGCAATTGAACCGATTGAATTAAACAAGAACACAAACTACCGGATAGAAATTGATCCTGCCTGTTGACCAGGACGTTGGAAACTGCCTCGTCAAAGGATCGACGTATGCACCGCTTCGAACCTCCGTTCCTCTTCGAGATCCACTTCAAGAACCTGCAAAGAAACAGAGCGGCACCGCTGCGGCCGATCGCACTCCAACGCTCAAGTCAGTGACGGTATCACCAAATACTAAGAGAACAAGAACCGTGCAAATCCTCTCTCACAGTCAGCTCTAACTCGCAAGCGTAAAGAGTATAAACTGAACGTGCGTACCTCAGAAAGTTCGTTAAGAACTCTTATATACCTGGTAGCTTTCTCTCTGCTGGCAGTTACAGACTTGGACACGTGGCTCGCATCCAACCGTACACGTGCCATCATCTGGAGGCTCCCTGACTTGGCGCTGCTTCTACTCTCATTTTGGCTAAGTTACCTATGCATGGTACTGCCCAGTGCATAGCTAACTTGGGAGTGCGATCTCTACTGGAACTGGCGAGTTAGGGGCCTTCATACACCTTCCCTGTGGTCTCGCCGGCCGCCTTCATAATCTGCTTCTCCTTCATCTTCGGCGATGTGCTTGCTCTGGCGATCTCCAATGACTAGGTCGTCTGAATCTACATCTGGTGACTTCATCTTTAACCTGGTGATCGCCGACTCTGGTAAGCTCGAGATCGGAACACGCCAATTTAACAACTGGCGACTACGCGAGCCCCCCGACTTCCTTCCCTTCTGCCAACCTGGCGCCTTGTCGACACGCCTATACTGTGGCAGGATGCCACGTCATCACTCCCGACCACCAGGGCGGTACACAAGCCCCCCAGTCTTAAGCGAAGACTTGTCTAGCGAAAAGACTGAAAGAGCCACGTCAACACCGATCTACGTGGCACTGACGCAGAATTCCAAGCGATTGTACCTTCTGCTGCTCTGACGCTCCACCAAACCCCTCACTCATCGCTCGACACGTGGCTTCATCAACGGCTCTCTTCATTTGCCGTTTGCGCTTCCTAAATCCATTTCGAAAAACCCTTAAACCCATTTCGCTCCACTGTTCCATCACTTTCTTCGTGCCTGCAAACGCTCTAACTTCTTTCTGTGAAAACTCTCAACGCTCTCCAACGCTCCAGATCACCATCTTCCTCCATCGTCTTCCTGATCATCAAAAGGTACCTACTTTCCTTCATCTGCTGGTTTTTCTTGCATTTTCACCGATTTGCATCATCCTGTAACTGCTTGGTGCATACGCTGTGGGTTGTTTTTCCATTTATCCTTCTGCGTGACTTAGGGCTTCGTCTATCGTCGCAACGAACCTACATTCGTTCGTTTTTCACCTTCCTTCTATGATCGAGTCAGCCTCTGTAACCCCTTGATCATTTTTCCTTTCTTCTTCCTTTGCAGCTGCTACCGTGACTCGCACAAAGATTACCCCGAACCCTCCTCCTTCAGCACGAAACCTTCCTTCACAAGCACACGACCCAACACAAGTTCGTGGCGCTTCATCTTCGCAGGCTGAGAGGCCTGCGTCTTCCCAACCTGTCCTGGCCCAGGCGACTCCACCTAACGCTGGAGGAGCCCCCGTTCCCCTGCCTGACTTCAAAACTTTGTATCCCTGGGCCAACTCGACCCTTCTGAGGGAGACATCCTCCGTGAACACTGCGGGAGCAGTTTTGCGGCTGACTAAGGGGGACGAGATCTATCAATCGTTTCACAAGGAGCACGACGAGAAGATGATGGTGTTGCCTTGCCCCGCCGATCTGCCCGTGTGTGCTGATGACAAAGTAAGCGCCGACGGGCCCTTCTGCTTTGTCTATACGACTCTATTCAAGAAGGTCAAGCTCAGGTTCCCTTTCACCCGATTCGAGAGGGAACTTCTGACCGAGCTCAACATTGCTGCCGCCCAGCTTCACCCCAACAGCTGGGCGTTTGTTCGAGCTTTTCAAGTGATGTGCGACCACCTGGGGTTGCCCGCGTCGGTGGACGTGTTCTTATTCCTTTTCGAAGCCAAGCACCTAGGAGACCGCCTGTGGATCAGCTTGAACGCGATTGCTGGGAGGTCCATCTTCGCTATTTTTCAGCAATCCTACAAGGACTGGAAGGGGAAGTTCGTCCAAGTACGCGCTAATGACAAGGACGCCTCCCTTCTCGATGGCTTCCCCTTGTACTGGGTGGACAAGGGAAAGAAGGAGTCCAAGAGCTGCTTCAGGAGGCCCAGAAGTCCTGACAGCATGGGAGCATTGGACAGAGACCTCTGTCTCTTCTGGAAAAGGGTGGCGGACGCCAATATAACTTTCCCTACCACCACCTTGATATCCTTCGAATTCTATGAAGATCAGCTAGAAATTCGAATAGGTTAGGACATATAAACTATTGCTTTGATACTGCTTCTGTTTAACTGTTTCTGGGCGTCTTGTGCGTTACGCGCAAGACTTTGGTTTTACCTTTCCTGCACATACCATCTGCTTTGCTGTTTATTACCTTATGCACTTATTTGTTTTCCTCGAGTTAACCCATGCGTTTTCGTTTCATGCAGACGACATGTTGGGCAAAAACATGCTCGCTGAACTAAAGGCGCTCGCCCGAAACCACGGGTTGGCGACAGGTTCCCAAACGGTGCCCAACTCGGTGGTGGAGACTGCCATTGTCCAAGGGCGATCACCACCCAAGGAACCCGCTCAACGCAAGAAGATGGTCCTCAAGCGACCTAAAAGGAAAGCTCCTCAGGTGATCCATGAGGAAGAAGAAGAAGATGATGAGGCCACCGAAGACGGTTTGGTCTCAAAGAGGAAGAGGGTGGCACCTTCCTCGCCGCCAGCTCCACCCCCTCTTCCAACCTCAACACCTCCGTCGACGCCTGCTCCTCCTCCATCATCACCACCGCCACAGGCTCCTGCCTCTCCAGTCCAAGCGGTCCCACTGGCCACTGCTCCACCTGCAGCTGAGGCCCAAGAGCCAAATTTCCTGGAGGACCCCCCAAGCGCTTCAACGCCATATGTGTCAGCTGGAGGGGGTCCCCCTTCAAACGCCTCAGCTGCAGAAGATGCTCCAATCGAGGATGAGGTTGCTCATACCTCTCCGATTCTGATCACCGAATCCCCAATTCCGTCGCCACGCCAGGAAGCAACTACTGAAGAACCTGCTAAGGAGGGTGGCGGCGAGAACCCACAACAAGCCCACCTGGTGCCTCTCCAAGCCGCAAACCTTCCCCTTGAGGTCACAAGGATGTGGGAGCCTCTAACTACCAAGCTGAAAACCATAGCAGAGGATATCCCAGCGATCATAACCAGGGCTGTAGAAGGCTCAACCAGGAGGCTCCAAGACGACCTCTTCAACCTCAAAACCGAAAACAGCACCATGAGAGTCGAGGTGGAGAAGTTGTCTTTCAGCCTGACGCTCGCAGAAATCGAACACTCCCGAGTGGAGGATGCAATGAATACCGAGCTCAGGCTGGCGCGCAAGGAGGCCACTGACCTTCGTCACAAAGTTCACCAACTTGCCCAAGAGAAGGTCGAGCTGGAAAGCAAAATCGTGCCTCTTCGCGCCAGGGCGGTCGACCTGGAGGCTCTCATGAAAGCTGACGCCGCTAAGGTGCAAAAACTGGAGCAGAGGTCGATCGACCGAGAGAAACTACTTGGGCAAGTAGAAAAGGCGAGCGACGACGCCATGGCTGATCTCGTCGAGGCCAACAAAGAGAAAGGAAAGATGGCTGCTGAGTTGGCCCAAGCACGAACGGAATCCAAGAAGGTTACTGAAGACCTTCTCCAGGCTCAAGAGACCAACGAACAACTCAAAAAACAGGTTGAAGAGCTGGAGCAGCAGAATAAAGAGCTGAAAGAGCAAACTGAAGACCTCAAGAAGCGGATTGAGGAACTTCAGGGGAAAATTGAAGAACTCAAGCTAAACTCTGCTCAGATTCTGGCTGCTGGATTCGAAGCTGCTCGGGAACAATTCGCTTGCCTATTCCCCGATCTGGATCTCAGCACGGTGTCGCTGAACAACGAAGTAGTAGATGGAAAAGTCGTTCCTGCTGAAGACTAATCAACTCTTCTTCGTCTACTACCTTCGTGTTTCCCCCTGTATTACTCTGTAATAAACTCGTGCATATGTGCCTTTAACAGATACTTATCTTAACGACAACGTTTGGATATTCCCTCTCCTGACTTCTTTAAGCGCTTTAACCTTCTTTGCATGTTTAAGTTTGTCGGATTTAACTTAATGATTTTGCAAACACGACTTTTGACTTAACTGCTTCGAACCACTTCAAACTTAAGCAATAATTACTTTAACCAACTTGTACTCTTAAGGCACTAACCTTATCGTAAGAATACCTTTCAAGCAACGAACTGTAACTCAGTTATCGGCTCAAACACCGCCCCACTCGACCTGCCTTATCAAACAGGTCTTTCAACCTTCTCGCCGCTGTTTGCCAAAGACTCTTGGTGATATCAGCTTCTTTCCAGCCTCCCGCTTTGGCCATTGTTTCTTTATCTGGGAGTAGAAACGCCCTTTAGGATCTTTCTTTGCCCCCCTGAACTTTAGAACAAAAGACCGGTTAACTAGGCGTTCTCTTCGAACCTACCTTAGTCACCTTCCAAACTTCTTCCACCCTCTACACCATACCTGAACTCGTTCGAGACGAGAAGGATTTTATCTTGCCTAAGCTCGCATGTAAGCGAGAAGGTCTTTAACTCGCCTGAACTCACTCATCGGCGAGAAGGTCTTTAACTGGTGCCTCAACTTGCCCAGGGTGTACATCTCCTCCCCCCTGGATGCACTGAGGACCTTTTCTCTTTCTCGCCTGCGCTCGCTCGACGGCGAGGAGGTCTTTACTTGCCTCTACATTGCCCCAGGGGTTACATCTTCTCGCCCCCAGAAACACGGAGGACTTTTCCTCTTTCTCGCCTGCACTCGCTCGACGGCGAGGAGGTCTTTACTTGCCTCAGGACGCGCGAGGGCGTTGAGGTCTTTTAACTGGTGCCTCAACTTGCCCAGGGTGTACATCTCCTCCCCCCTGGATGCACTGAGGACCTTTTCTCTTTCTCGCCTGCGCTCGCTCGACGGCGAGGAGGTCTTTACTTGCCTCTACAATGCCCCAGGGGTTACATCTTCTCGCCCCCAGAAACACGGAGGACTTTTCCTCTTTCTCGCCTGCACTCGCTTGACGGCGAGGAGGTCTTTACTTGCCTCAGGACGCGCGAGGGCGTTGAGGTCTTTTAACTGGCGCCTCAACTTGCCCAGGGTGTACATCTCCTCCCCCCTGGATGCACTGAGGACCTTTTCTCTTTCTCGCCTGCGCTCGCTCGACGGCGAGGAGGTCTTTACTTGCCTCTACATTGCCCCAGGGGTTACATCTTCTCGCCCCCAGAAACACGGAGGACTTTTCCTCTTTCTCGCCTGCACTCGCTCGACGGCGAGGAGGTCTTTACTTGCCTCAGGACGCGCGAGGGCGTTGAGGTCTTTTAACTGGTGCCTCCGATCGCCGAAAGACGATGAGGACTTTAAAAACTTTAACTGATGCCTCCAATCGCCGAAGAACGATGAGGACTTAAAAACCTTTACTGATGCCTCCAATCGCCGAAAAACGATGAGGACTTAAAAAACTTTACTGATGCCTCCAATCGCCGAAAAACGATGAGGACTTAAAAAACTTTACTGATGCCTCCAATCGCCGAAAAACGATGAGGACTTAAAAAATTTTTAGAAAGCACGCGATATATCTTTACTTGCCTTAAATCACGTACAAGTGACAAGGTCTTTCTTCAAAACTTTTGGAAAATAGCAAACATGCAACCAGAAAACGCCTTATACTTCGAAAACTCTTCTTTTATTGGGTGGCCTCATTAAAAACCCTCCTTAGGGAAAAAAGAGTGCCCCCTTCAAACTGTTTCATCAAAGACATTGTAATATGACATTTGTGTTTGTCTTTACTTACAAAGCTCTTAACTATAGTACAACTTCAGGTGTGTGGCGTTCCAGGTGCGAGGAATCGCCCCTCCTTCCAGCGTCTCTAAGCGGTAGGCGCCGTTCCCGAGCGCCTCGGTTATTCTGAACGGTCCAGTCCACTTGGGTGACAGTTTATTCTCCATCTCGTACTGGTGGGCCTTCCTCATCACCAGATCGCCTTCTCTAAACTGCCTTGGCATCACCTTCGAGTTATATCTTCGTTCAATCCTTCTCTTCACGGCTTCAGCCTTTAGCCTCGCCTCTTCCCTGACCTCATCCAGCAGATCCAGGTTCAGCCTTCTCTCTTCATTCGAGTCTTCCTCTACGAAGTTCTAGAATCTCGGCGAGCTCACCTGGATCTCCACTGGAATCATGGCATCGCACCCATAGACCAAGCTGAAGGAGGTCTCATGGGTTCCTGACTGCTCGGTGGTGTGGTACGCCCAAACTATACGGGGCACCTCCTCAGCCCAACTTCCCTTGGCTTTCTCAAGCCTTCTCTTCAAACCTCTCAACAACACCCGATTGGCTGACTCCACCTGGCCATTTGTCTGAGGGTGCTCGACGGATGCAAACACTTGTTGAATTCCCACTCCTTTGCAAAGCTTCTTCAACAGGTGGCTTGCAAACTGCGTCCCGTTATCCGACACCAGGCGTTTAGGCACTCCAAACCGGCACACGATGTTCTTCCATACAAAACCTTCGATCTTGTGTGCGGTGATCTGGGCCACCGGTTCTGCTTCAATCCACTTGGTGAAATACTCAATCGCCACCACCAGGTACTTCATCTGCCTGATCGCCAACGGGAAAGGTCCCAGGATGTCGATTCCCCAAGTATGAAACGGCCAAGGGCTATAGATCGACTTCAACTCCTCGGGAGGTGCCTTGTGCCAATCGGCGTGCTGTTGGCATTGTTTGCAACACTGGGCATACTTCTTGCAATCTTCTCTCATCGATGGCCAGTAGTAGCCTGCACGGAGAGTCCTTGCGGCCAGAGCTCGACCCCCAACGTGGCTTCCGCATATACCCTCGTGGAGCTCTGCCATGATCCTCGTGCACTTCTCGCCGTGTACGCATTCCAGGAGTGGGTGAGTGAACCCAAACCTGTACAGATTGCCATCAATCAATGTGTACTTGCTGGAATTTTTCTTTACCTTCTTAGCCTCAGTCGGATCCAGTGGGAGGAGGCCATCTGCCAGGCATCGCTTGTACTGGGTTATCCAGGTGTCTGGCTCCTGGATGGCACATACCTGCGCCATATTCACCTTCTCTCTTCGACAAGCTCTGATTCTTGGCGATCTCAGAGTTTCTTGTGTCAAGGACTTATGGCTTCTCGCTGCTCTCTCCGTCGACTTGCTTATCTGAAGGACCAGGTGATCTGCTACAAATGCCCTTGGCGTCTTCAGAGTTTCTTGAATCACCGTCCTCTGCCTACCCCCCTTGCCTGAGCTGGCGAGCTTAGCAAGCAAGTCAGCTCGGGCATTCTGCTCTCTGGGCACATGCACTACTTCAAAAGAGGCAAAGGAACTCTTCAATTCCTGCACATACGCCAAGTAAGCCGCCATTTGTGGATCTTTAGCCTGGAACTCGCCTGTTACTTGCCCCGTGACTAGCAGCGAGTCACTCTTAGCCATCAGCACCCTAGCTCCCATCTCCTTGGCCAGCAAAATTCCGGCGATCAGCGCCTCATACTCTGCTTGATTGTTGCTGGCTTTGAAGGCGAACCTCAGAGATTGTTCGATCAGCACGCCGTTGGGCCCTTCCAATATGACTCCAGCACCGTTGCCCTGCTGGTTCGACGATCCATCCACCGAAAGTACCCAACGGAAATCGTCTCCTTCAACCCGCGTCGCCTCTGATGAGAGCTCAACCACGAAATCTGCAAAGATTTGCCCCTTGATCGGGCCTCAGGGCTCATATTTAATATCAAATTCTGACAACTCTACCGCCCACTTCACCATCCTTCCCGCAACGTCGGGTTTCTTCAAGACCTTCTGGATGGGCAGGTCAGTCATCACTAGTATTGTGAAGCTATGGAAGTAGTGGCGCAACCTCCTCGCCGAAAACACCACAGCCAGCGCAGCCTTCTCCAGGGCCTGATATCTCGTTTCGGGGCCCTGCAACACCTTGCTCACAAAATAGATAGGCTTCTGAGCCTGATCTTGATCCTGGGCGAGCACCGCACTTACCGCCCTCTTAGTTACAGCAAAATACAACCTGAGAGGGATTCCCACCAGCGGTTTGCACAGAACCGGCGGGCTCGCCAGATACTCCTTCAGTTTGACGAAAGCTTCCTCGCACTCTTTCGTCCAAACAAACTTATTATTGCGCCGCAGACATTGAAAATAGGGATGACCCTTTTCTCCGCTAGCTGACACGAAGAGAGATAGGGCTGCCATCCGACCTGTTAGCTGCTGGACTTCTTTCACCGTAGCTGGGCTCCTCATCGCCAAGATGGCGGCGCACTTGTCTGGATTGGCTTCTATTCCCCTTTCAGTCAAGAGGAAACCCAAAAACTTTCCAGCCTCCACGCCGAAAATGCATTTCTCCGGATTGAGCTTTAACTTGAACTTGGCGATCGTCGTAAACAATTCTTCCAAGTCTGCAACATGCTTGCTTTTTTCCTCCGAGGTCACGACCATGTCATCAACGTATGCTTGCACGTTCTTACCCAGCATTGGCGCAAGTACTCGGTCCATCAGCCTCTGGTACGTGGCCCCCGCGTTCTTCAGCCCAAACGGCATCACCTTATAGCAGTAGCACGACTTCTCCGTCATGAAGGTTGTCTTCTCTTCATCCATGGGGTGCATCTTGATCTGATTATATCCTGAGAAGGCATCCAGGAAACTCAGCAACTTGCACCCTGCAGCACTATCAACCAGGGCATCTATGCTTGGTAAAGGATACGAATCCTTTGGGCAAGCTTTGTTCAGGTCGGTGAAATCGACGCACATGCACCATTTCCCGTTACTCTTCTTCACCAGCACGACATTTGCCAACCATTCAGGGTACTGGACTTCCCTGATGTGGCCTGCAGCGAGGAGTTTCTGTGTTTCGTCCCTGATCGCCTGCCTCCTCTCCTCGTTAAACTTTCTTCTCCTTTGCCGCACTGGTTTCACCAAGTTGTCCATCGCCAGATGATGGCACAAGAAGTCGGGATCAATCCCGGGCATGTCCGAAGCGGACCATGCAAACGCGTCCAGATGTCGCTCAATCACCTTGGCGATCTGGTCCTGGAGCTCAACCTCCAGAGATCTTCCCAGCTTGAAGACCTTTCCTCCGATCTCCTTCTCGAGCCACTGCTCGACAGGTTTTGGCCTGGATTCTCGGGCGATCACCGCCCTGGCGATTCCCTACTCCCTTGCTTCCTCAGGGCGATTCCGCTCCTCTTCCTCCTCCAGGCCAGCATTCCTCTCGCCCAGCTCAGCGTCCACCATCTCCACATCTCTTCCGGCGGCCTCCTCTGTTACCGTCGATCTGGGCTTCACACCGGGAGGTGGGGTGGTTGTTACATAACTCACTGATCTTTTGTTTTTCAGGCTATTCTCATAGCACCTTTTCGCTTCTTTCTGATCAGACTTGATCGTGATCACCACCCCTTCCATGGACGGCAACTTTACCTTCATGTGCCGAGTCGACGGAATGGCGCCTATCCTGTTAAGCGTGGGCCTTCCCAACAGGATGTTATATGCTGAAGGAGCGTTTACGATGAGGTACTTGATTTTCTCCGTCCTCGACCCAGCCTCATCAGTAAACGTGGTTCTCAGCTCTATGTACCCCCTGACCTCCACCTGGTCACCAGCGAACCCATATAGGCACCCTCCATAGGGCCTTAGCTGGTCAAGGGGCAACTCCAGCTGCGTGAAAGTCGGCCAGAACATCACGTCTGCCGAGCTTCCTTGGTCCACCAGAACTCTGTGGACCTTCCTTCCCGCCGTAATCAACGAAATGACTATGGGATCGTTGTCATGAGGCACAACGTCCCGAAGATCCTGCTTGGTGAACGTAATGTCCACTTCCGGCGAGTGGTCTTCAAACATATCCACTGTCATCACTGATCGCGCGTACCTCTTCCTCTGCGATGCGGTGCATCCACCACCTGAGAAGCCCCCTGCAATGGTGTGGATCTCCCCGTGGATAGGCATCTCGTGTTGCTGGGCTTCTCCACCTGCTGGCTGGGAACTCGACGCTCCCCCCGTCCTCCTGTCCAGCAGATAGTCATTTAGGAACCCGCTCTTAACCAGATCATCGAGCTGATATCCCAAAGACAAACACGAGTCCAAAGTGTGGACAAAACATTGGTGGAACTCACACCAGGCTTCTGGCTTTGACCCCAGCACCTTGTCGCCCACCTTCTCAGGCGCTTTCAACCTAGCAGATATGTTAGGAATGGCGATCAGGTCTGCCAGTCCCATGACAAATTTGTGCTTAGGCGGGCGATTGTATTCCCGGCGTGCTGGTTGCTGGCGCGCTTGGCTCCTTCCCTTGTTCCTCCTATCGTAAGGATGGCGAGTCCTCTGGTCCTTCCTGGCCGCCGCCGCCGTCTCCAGCACCCTCTGCGGCTGGATCCTGGTCTGGGCGCGTGGCCTGGCGGGAGCCACGCTTCCTCTCTTCTCGGCGACTTCATTCTCGTCGGCGATGTGAGCCACCGCAAGTCGCCTGACTTCAGCAAACGTCGCAGGGTGAGCCCTGATCAAGGCCTCGCAGAATGGTCCTGGCTGCACGCCCTTCTTGAAGGCATAGACCAGCATTTCTTCATCCTTGGCCGGCGATCTGACCATCTGCGCTCCAAAGCGATTCAGGTAATCTCTGAGGGACTCCCCATGGTACTGCCTTATATCAAACAGATCATAAGACACCCTAGGCGGTGCCTTATTCACGATGTACTGCTCGACAAAAATCTTCGAGAACTGTTGAAAATTGGTTATGTGGCCTTTAGGCAGGCTCACGAACCACTCCATCGCCGTCCCCTGGAGCGTACTCACGAACATCTTGCAGTAGACGGCGTCTGACCCTCCTGACAGCATCATCTTCGTATGGAACGTGGTGAGATGAGCTTCAGGATCCTCCACGCCGGTGAAAACAGCCTTAACCGGAACCACGCTCGCAGGAATGGGCGTGTCAGTAATCGCCTGAACAAAAGGCATAGGGAAAACATGAGGTGGCGTCGACGGCGCCACCTCCTCAGCAGAAGAACGCCCTTGCTGTTCCCGAAGAGCTTGACGCAGCTCCTCAGTCACCTTGCTAAGCTCCTCGTTCCTGGCGCGAGAGGCAACCAGGTCCTCATGTATCCTCGCCTGCTCTACGCGTGAGGCTTCCACAGTTGCCTGCAACGAGCGCATCATCTCCGCCATCTGCGCCATGGTCATGGCGGCGTCGCCTTCAGCAGCGACAGGCACCACGGGGCTTGAACGATTGCTTCTCATTTTTCTCATGAACTTCAGCGAATCACAGGAATGCAGCGAACAACACTTCAACCACGATCGAACCAGCGATCAATCGAAGAAAACAGTGCGAAACTGTGCAAGAAAACTCAAGAACACCGTAAGCCTTCAAAGAAAACCACAACTTCACCAGAAACCACCGCTTCCCCGCGGACAACCAGACGAACGAAAGAACTCGAACTTCCACCAAACAGATTACGTGTAAACAGCAAGAAACCACACTCCACCGATCGAAAAGACAAACGAACGGTACAAAACGCGACTTCACCGAACGAAACTCGAACAAACAGCGAACGACGGTTGCACCAGCACACAACCACGCAGAAAACTTCGAAAACTTCCAAGAACTTACGCTGTGGATGGGAGCAAGTTTTACACGGCCCCACGGTGGGCGCCTGATGATCCTGCCTGTTGACCAGGACGCTGGAAACTGCCTCGTCAAAGGATCGACGTATGCACCGCTTCGAACCTCCGTTCCTCTTCGAGATCCACTTCAAGAACCTGCAAAGAAACAGAGCGGCGCCGCTGCGGCCGATCACGCTCGAACGCTCAAGTCAGTGACGGTATCACCAAATACTAAGAGAACAAAAACCGTGCAAATCCTCTCTCACAGTCAGCTCTAACTCGCAAGCGTAAAGAGTATAAACTGAACGTGCGTACCTCAGAAAGTTCGTTAAGAACTCTTATATACCTGGTAGCTTTCTCTCTCCTGGCAGTTACAGACTTGGACACGTGGCTCGCATCCAACCGTACACGTGCCATCATCTGGAGGCTCCCTGACTTGGCGCTGCTTCTACTCCCATTTTGGCTAAGTTACCTATGCATGGTACTGCCCAGTGCATAGCTAACTTGGGAGTGCGATCTCTACTGGAACTGGCGAGTTAGGGGCCTTCATACACCTTCCCTGTGGTCTCGCCGGCCGCCTTCATAATCTGCTTCTCCTTCATCTTCGGCGATGTGCTTGCTCTGGCGATCTCCAATGACTAGGTCGTCTGAATCTACATCTGGCGACTTCATCTTTAACCTGGTGATCGCCGACTCTGGTAAGCTCGAGATCGGAACACGCCAATTTAACAACTGGCGACTACGCGAGCCCCCCGACTTCCTTCCCTTCTGCCAACCTGGCGCCTTGTCGACACGCCTATACTGTGGCAGGATGCCACGTCATCACTCCCGACCACCAGGGCGGTACAGAAATGAAGAACAAGCACAATTGACTGAATAGAATTTGTAGATTAGGTGCAGAAATGGAAAAATGGAGATGAAGCTAGAAGGAACTTATGTGAATGAAGCAACGGAAGGGCAGAACATGCCACTTGGATGGTGATTGATCCAAGATAAGTACAAGATGCCGCCACTTGAGAGCTTCCCCAAACTGACAAGATAAGACTAGTAGAAGGAGAACAAGTCTCACAAATCTCTCTCAATTTGAGTAGAGTAAATTTTCTTCAATTTCCAAATCCGAATTTACATGAGCATAGGACCTCTATTTATAGTGTGAGAGGGATGAAATTAAAGTGGGAAAATTCAAATGAGAAGCATTTGAATTTGGCACCAATTTCATGTCACAAGGGAGGTGTGACTTGGTTTCTTTCTTTGGTACTTCCTAAAACTACACCTACACCTTCTTTTTATGTCACATGGAAAGTGTGACTTATCTTTGTACATTAGCACCTCGTATATCTATATCTACACCTTCCTTTTATGTTCTACATAAAACCTACTCTACTTTTGTTTATTCTTTACTATTTGGACCCTTTATGTGAGCCCACTTATTTACAACATTTTGCTAATTATTTTAAGAAGACTAATAGGAAGAACATCAAGTGTTTTGGCCCTTGTCCATTCCTCCTTGTGATGAATTCATTCTTTGCTTGTTGAGATGACCCTTCAAGTACAACATCCTTGGTTATCTTCATGTATTTTTGGTTTACATCAAGATCCCATTTGGGCTGAATTTTTTGTTGAATCAAGTGTGATCAAAGGCATTGAAGAATCCAAATCCAAGTGTTTCATGGAAGGCTGAAGTTGCTGCTGTGTTTAGGATAGGATCTGGGTAGTTTATTTGTGTAATCCATTCTTTGTTGAATCTAAAGCTAAAGTGTTTTCAAATCTTTTAAGATTAAAGTGTTTTTCAAACTAAGTGAAAAACAACCTGTTGTTTTGTCGAAACAATCGATTGTTTTACTCTTAGGTGTTTTTGAAAAGGTTCAAAATTGTTTTGGTTGGTTGACTTGTTGTCAAACCAAAACAATTGATTGTTTCGTGCCTTCAATCGATTGTTCCGTTTTGTTAGTTGAGTGTGCTTTAAATGATTTTCAACTGAATACGCTCATGTTTTAAATGCTTTGACCAATCTTTGAAAGCTATAAATAGTTTGTTTATGTTTTATAACAAACAAGAAAAACAGATTTGAGTTTTTCAATTGTGAGAGATTGCTTTCAAGATTTGAACATTCAATATCCAACTTTGGTTTTCTCAAGAGAGAGTGGAATAGGATTACATCTGTATTGATTTCAGTTCATTTTGTAAACAAGTGTAATTCGTTCTGCATACTTTGTATTTTATGGTGTTGTAAGCCAAGGAGTGTTGTGTGCTCTTGAGGTTGTCAAGATCAACATTGTTGGTGTGTGCTGTGCCAAAGGAAATGTGTTTCTTGAGGGGTTCAAGGTCACTTCTTTGGTGGTTTTGTGTGTAATATGTATTTGATTGCTTAGTGGATTGCCCAATGGATTCTGGGGACTGGATGTAGCTCTTGGTTTAAGAGTGAACCAGTATAAACTGTTTGTGTATCTCTTTCTTCCCTTAAACTCATTTAAATTTAGTTGTTATTGATTTTTTGGTATAAACAACCGATTGTTTCGAAGAAACAACTAATTGTTTTTCTGGTGCTTTACTGTTTTGTGCTTTATATATTGGCTAACTGAATCTTTACTGTTCTGGAGAGGGTGCTTCAATTAACAGACCACCTCTGTTCTGTGGTGAATTATCAATTCTGGAAAGTTAGAATGAAAATCTTTGTTGAATCTCTTGACAAAGGAATTTGGGATGCATTGAAAATGGCCTTTTTATTCCTAAATTTGAAAAAGATGGATCTTCCATTGAAAAACCTTGGTCCTAATGAACTGATGCTGAAAATAAAAAGGCTAAGTTTGATTGTATTGCCAAAAATATCATAACTTCTTCTTTGAATTCGGATGAATTTTTCAGGCTATCACAATGTTCATCGGCCAAGGAGATGTGGGACACTTTGGAAGTCACCCATGAAGGAATAAATGATGTGAAGAGAGCAAGGAAACATACTCTAATACAAGAGTATGAGATGTTCAGAATGCTTAAGGGAGAATCTATTGCTGAAGTGCAAAAGAGGTTCATTCACATCATCAACCATCTAATGAGCCTTGGGAAAACCTTTGATAAAGAATAACTAAACATCAAGATTATCAAGTGCCTTGATATATTTTGGCAACCTAAGGAGACAACAATTTCATAATCAAAAGATTTGACATCCTTGACAACAGCTTCATTGTTTGGTAAGCTTAGAGAACATGAGTTAGAAATGAATAGACTCAATGTTCAAGAAAGTGAAGACAAGCATGTGAGAAGCATTGCCTTGAAAGCTGCCAAGCACAACAACAAACAAGATTCAAGTGATGAAAGTGAAGAAGAAAACCTTAGCTTGTTGTCCAAAAAGTTTAGTGGATTCTTGAAGAGAAATCGCAACAAAGAAGCCAACAAGAAAGGTATGGCAACAAGAAAACTAGTGATTTCAATTCTAACAATTATACTTACTTTGGTTGTGGTGAACAAGGTCATATAAAAGCTGATTGCCCAAATAAAGAAAGCAATGAAAAGAAATCAAGCTACAAGGAGAAGAAGGGAAAATCAAGAAGAGCATATATTGCTTAATTGCAGATGAAAAAGCAAACATATGCTTAATTGCAGAAGGAGATGATGAGTCAAGTAGCTCAAGCAATGTAAGTTCATGTGCTTCCCTAAGTGCCGAAAATTATAGTAAATTGCTTGAAGTTTTTCAAGTAACTCATGAAGAAGCTAATCGATTGGTTCTCTCAAACCTACTGCCATAGATGTTGTATATTGCTCAAACTTTGTTTTGCAGGAACTGCTTCAGATTCAAACAAGTCCAACACAAGCAACCAGGGATTTATCTTCATCAAATAGGGGGAGATTATTGAGTCAAGTGTGATCAAAGGCTTTGAAGAATCCAAATCCAAGTGTTTGATGGAAGGCTGAAGTTGCTGCTATATTTAGGATAAGATTGTTAGAATATATGGACTTAAACGAGAGGGGGGTGAATTGTTTAAGAAAGATTTTAGTAAACTATTAACCTTAGAATGAAAATTCTTCAAAAGAACCTTGATTAAGGATTCAGTTTTTCAAAACAAACAGCAAAAGCACAAAGCTGGAAAAAACAATCGGTTAATTTAGCAAAACAATCGATTGTTTATACCAGTTTCAAAATGACAAAACTGAATTTAAAGAGATAGGGATAGAGAAATTGTACACAGTTGTTTATACTGGTTCACTCCAAACTAGAGCTACATCCAGTCTTCTCAGAAACCCTGAGGATATCCACTAAGCAATCACCACTTGATCACTTACACAACAACCAAGAGAATGACCTTGAACACCTAAAGAAACACACTCTCCTTGGCCAACACTAAGATTGCTGATCTTGAACACCTCAAGAACACACAACCAATCTCAGCAAAACACAGAAACGAATTATTCAACAGATTACAAAGATTACACTTGTTACAGATGAATATCTGAAATCAATACAAGTAGAATCCTATTCCAGCACCTTGATCAATCACAAAACTCTTAAGCAATCTCAGCACTTTGAAAAACTCTTTTGAAAAACTTTGTAAAAAAGATTCTTAATTCTCAAATCTGTTTTTCTTAATATATTCAAATATGTAGTTTGTTATCAAATCTTAACAAACTTTTAAATTGCATTAAAAGATTGGTCAAAGCATTTAATGACTGGAGCGTATTCAGTTAAAGCATTTAAAGCTCAGTCAAACACAAAACAGTTTTTCTGTTATGGTTCCAAAACAAACAATCGGTTGTTTCCTCGAATCAATCGGTTGTTTTGGTACTTAACAGTTTCAACCATTTAAAAACAGTTTTCAATCTTTCTCAAAACACCTAAGTATAAACAATCGGTTATTTCGAAAAAACAATCGGTTATTTCGAAAAAACAATCGGTTTTTTCAACTTAGTTTGAAAAACATTTTACTTTCATAAAGATTGAGATGCTAATTGCTTGAGATTTAATGCAAGGGTGGAATCTATTTTACACTCCTGTTTGTGATTCATTTAAGATGACATCAGAAAAACAATCGGTTGTTTTGTCGAAACAATCGGTAGTTTTTATCAGCAGTTAATAAAAACAACTTAAAATAGATATATATGAGATCATGGAAAGAGAAAATCACACAAACAGATTTATACTGGTTCACTCTTACACCAAGAGCTACATCCAGTTCCCAGAAACCACTAGGTAATCCACTATGTAATCAAAACCAGATTACAAACATCACACACCAAAGTAGTGACCTTGAACCCCTCAAGAAACACACTACCTTTGGCAAACCACACCAAGAATGTTGATCTTGAACACCTCAAGAACACACAACACTCTTTGGCAACACAACTACATAAATACAGTAATCAAGGAAGAAGGGAATAGAATACACCTAGGTATTACAAAGCTTAAAGTTCAGAATTACAACCCAATCCTATTCCACACACTTAAGAATGATCCAAAGCTCTTTCAAATCTTTGAAAAACTATTTTGATAAACTCTTTCTGTTACTCCAAGATTAGGAACGTAAAACCACCTTTATATAGACTGTACCGTCCCGTCCCCGGGCGTTGCCCAAAGTCAAAGTCAACATATGGTGGGACCCCTCAAGGGGCCCAAGGGAAGGAAGTCAACAGGTTGACTGCTTAAGGCGTCACCAGGTGTAGGCGTTGGCAAGATAAGGCGTCGCCAAGATGAGGCGTCGCCAAGATGAGGCGTCGCCAAGGTGAGGCGTCACCAAGGTGAGGCGTCGCCAGGTTAAGGCATCGACGGTGCCACCCCCCGATACCCATGGGTAGGAAAGACCGTGGAAGGGGCGACACCACGAGAGACCTCAGTACCTCAGAACAGTACTAAAGAGAAGAGAAAGGTGGCTTCCAGGCCATAGTTCTAGTACTAGTAGGGGGTAACCTGACTCGTGAAGTACCCACGCCACCGCTGGGAGACCCCTGGGACAGATACGACCCATGAGAGGGCCACGCCCAGGGGAGAACCACGTGCATGGTACGAGAGAAAGGTAGATACTCTCCCAGGGCGAGTGACTAGAGGTTGGGGCGCGTGAGTTGGCACCCAGAAAGGCTCCCCTTGCGCAGATGCACGCTTTAATGCGCTTTAAATGTTGGAGGCGTTTAAAAGGGGCTTTAGACGATTCGAGACGGGAATCCAAGTTTTGACCTAATTCTCGCAGTTTTACACACACAGAGAAGCCTAGTTGTCTTGTTTTGTGCACCCACTGTATGCATAAGCAGTTAGCGTAGAAATCACTAGTTACTCAGTTATTTGACCACCTTCAGAGCATCCATTCACGGTGTTTCGATACGGAGGTGTGTCCCTTTGATGTTTCTCGCTAGCTGACTTGATCGTCGAAGTGCAAACGGCCGTGAGGGCGCCCCTTTGTCCACTTCTTTTCAGGTACTCTCAGACGGAGCAGAACGAAGGTGCCCTAGCTCGCGAGGACAAGCCACGCACAAAGACGACCCTGGTCAACCGGCGGGAACATTTGGCACCCACCGTGGGGCCGATTTAAAACACCAGTCTCACCGCAAGAATTCAGTTCCAGTCACGGTTTTCAATCCAATTCCCTCGAGATAATACTAAGAGCCATTGTTCATTGAGAAATTGGTGCAGCTTTCACCGACTACTTTTGGTTGAGTTGTTGTTTGACCGTGTTCGTTCGAGTTCCCTTGGAGTTGCACGACAGCTAGAAGAAGTCCCAGAAACCACAGATGATGAGATCCACGAGACAAGGTACGATGCGCTCTGAGAGTGAAAAGATGACCATCTAGTAGCTTATGGGTATGATGCAGGGGTTGCAAGAAGCAATGGCAGCGTCAAAGGCTGAGCAAGATCGCATGCAGGAGGATCTCGCGGCATCTCAGGCGAGAAACGAGGAGCTCCACCGCGTGAATGAGGAGTTGCGCCGTGGGTGGCGCAAACCCACGGGACAACGCGACGTAGATGAACCCGAGCCCTTCACCCCACCAAGGGAGTTTTCTACGCCATTCTCGCAGCATATCCTAGAGGCGGTGATCCCCAACACATTCACTGGGCCTAAGGTGACGTTCACAGGGATGGAAGACCCTGAGGCGCGGCGCATCTCACCATGTTCCACACGCAGATGGATTGGTTCATTAGCCTCCTAGAAGGTCACGTCACGTCTTTCGCACAGCTTTCGTAGCTATTCAGATAGCAGTATCTAGCAAACAGGGCTCCACCCCCAGTTTCATATGACTTGTTCGACGTGAAGCAATATCAAGGCGAGACCTTGAAGGAATACATAAACCGCTTTGAGGCGCAAGTGGTGAAGGTTGGCACCACAGAAGAGCCCATGATCGTGTACGCCTTCAGAAAGGGGGTGTGCCCCGGGCCTTTCTGCGAGTCACTCATCCGCAACCGCCCCAAGACTTTTGCTGAGATAAGGCGTCGCACGGTGGAACACATCGCCTCTGAGGGTGAAGTATATGAGAAACGCACGAGTGTTGCGCCCGCGCGCTCAACCCGCCAGGGTCCACGAGCCCGCGACAGGGAGAAAGAGCCAGGAGAGGAGACGCCCCTACGAGGCAAGACGCCCCCAGCCCAGGGGTCGAGCAGAGGGAAACAGGCCAGCGAGGGAAGGAAATAGACCCCCGAGGCACAATTTTGTGGTGGAGCTAAAAGACCTCATCGTTGTGCCCAACATAGCTGACAGGTTGAGGCCACCGGTGAAGTCTGACAAGGTGCTAGGACCCCACAAAGAGTCGTGGTGCGAGTTTCATGAGGCGTTCGTGCATCATATCAACAACTTTTTAGCGCTGGGCTATTAGTTGGATGAGCTTGTGAAGAGTGGATTCTTAAAGGATTATCTAGTTGGGGGTCTGTTGCGACCACAACCTTGGCAGTACCAGAGGAGGATTAGGCGCATGAAATATCGATCCATGGAGAGGTGCACACCATTTCTGGTGGCTTCTCCGGAGGAGGGCCCACTGCCTCTCAGCGTAAGAGGTATGTGAGATCAGTGAATTCAATTGCTCAGGCGGAGTCAGACGATCAGTGGGAGTCAGACCTTGTGTTCACCAGGGCTGACCTACGAGATGTCGTCCCACACGACAATGACCCTGTGGTCATTTCAGTTGTCACAGCTGGGAGGAAGGTGCACAGGGTTCTCGTCGACCAGGGCAGTTTTGCAGATGTCATAAATTGGTCGACGTTCGATAAGTTACAATTGTCCCCTAACCTGCTGAGGCCCTACACCGGGTGTTTGTATGGGTTTAGGGAGAATCAAGTAGAGGTACGAGGCTAACTAGAGTTGAGGACGACGTTTACAGATGGAACGGCGTCACGTACCGAGAGCATTCAGTACTTAGTTGTAAACGCCAGTTCAGCCTACAACATCTTGATGGGCAAACCGGCGCTGAATCGACTAAGGGCGGTGTCCTCCACCCGCCACATGAAGATGAAGTTGCCAGATCTAACTGGCAAGGTGATTGTGATCAAATCCGATCAAGAGGAGGCTCGAAAATGCTATGAGAATAGTTTGAAGACGAAGAGAGGCGTGTTCATGGTACTTGAGCAGACGCCCCTTTCATATACGCCCATGGAGTTAGAACCCTTGGAAAAGGCGACGCCCGCGGAGTCCACGCCTATCGAGGCCACACCTGCAAGGGCGACGCCTATAGAAGATGCGCGCAGAGAAGGAAAATTCGGGGACGCCTGGCCCATGGAAGAAGCGTCATGGGAGGGGACGCCTGATGCATCCGATGGGGCGACGCCAATAGAAGAGGATCACATAAATGAGTCTCGCGCAGAGAGCGTGCGGGATAAGCAACCCCAACCAGTAGACAATGTGGTGGAAAGGCAAATAGGGGGTAAGGTGTTCAAATTGGGACGTTTGTTGAGCCTAGAAGAACAAGAGGAAGTGGCGGTCGTGATCTCACGCCACTTAGATGCGTTCGCATGGACCGCCTCGGACATGCTAGGCATCGACCCATATTTTTTGTGCCACCATCTGACCATGGACACCAGGGTTCGCCCTGTGCGACAGAGAAGGAGGAAGTTCAACGAAGAACGATGCCTCGTCGTGAAGGAAGAGACGCAAAAGTTGCTAAGCTCTGGGCATATCAGGGATATACAATACCCTGAGTGGCTGGCCAACGTAGTGCTAGTGAAGAAGGAGAATGGGAAGTGGAGGATGTGCGTTGACGTCACAGATTTGAACAAGGCGTGCCCCAAAGATTCGTACCCGCTGCCCAACATCGACGCGTTGGTGGATAGCGCCTCGGGCTGCAAGATGCTGAGTTTCTTAGATGCGTTCTCAGGTTACAATTAGATCAAGATGCATCCAAGGGATGAGAGTAAAACGACGTTCATGACGGAGACATGCAGCTACTGTTATAAGGTGATGCCATTTGGGTTGAAGAATGCAGGGGCCACCTACCAAAGGCTAATGGACAAGGTCCTTGCACCTATGCTGGGAAGCAACATGCAGGCCTACGTAGATGACATGGTGGTGACTTCGCACGAGAGAGGGCAGCACGCAGCGGATCTGGAAGAGCTGTTTGCTACCATATCAAAGTACCGCCTCAAATTAAACCCAAAAAAGTGCGTTTTTGGCGTCGAGGAAGGGAAGTTCTTGGGATTTATGCTCACTGAGAGGGGGATAGAGGCGAACCCTGATAAGTGTGCAGCTATCATCGCCGTGAGGAGCCCAACCTCAGTTAAAGAAGTTCGCAATTGACTGGGAGGATGGCAGCCCTGTCAAGGTTTGTGTTTGTTGGAGGGGAGAAGGTGATGGAAGAGGCCCCAGCACCAACCCTTTGAGAGGCAACCACTAGAGTGGTACCTTGAGGCAACCACTAGAGTCATAGTCAAAGAGGGGTCAAGAGGACACATTTTACATGTCATAGACTCTAGTGTGTCATAGTTTTTCTTATTTTCTAGTCAAAGTAGCATAGTTTAAATATTTTTGTAAATGTGTTGAAACATGCAAAGTGGTACCTAAAATGCTAACCTAAGTTTAATTAGAGCTTCCTACTCCTAATTAAACTTAGGTCCAGGCCACAATTAGCCTAAGTGGAGCATAAGGTTCTAGAACTCCTAGCACATGAAAGAATTCTATAACCTACCTCAAATGTGCTGAATTTTGGAAGCCACCATCCCATGTGCTCCGTGTACCTCCATGTGCTCCTTCATTTGCATGTCATTTAGATTACATTTCATTTGTATCTGGCTCTTCAAATTCCAGCCCTCTAAACACTATAAATTGAGGTGCTTGGCTCATGTATTTGCAAGATTGAATAGAGTATTGTTATGCTACCAAATTTGTGCCATACACTACTCTTTGCCTAGCATCTAGGTTTTAATCTTCACTTCATCACCTTCAAAGGGGCTGGCCAAACCTCCCCAATTCCCCACTCCCATGCACCTTCAAGGCACCCATACTTCTTAGAAAGGCCTTGCTCATCTCATCCACTAAGCTTCCGCAACTTTCATCTTCAAAAGCAAAGAAGAGCTCATAGGAATGCCATCAGAAGGGCCACCCCTACTTCCAGTGCCTAAAGAGGAATAGCCGTTTTGCATGGACAGATGTGTGAAGCAACATTCCTCAAGTTGAAGGAGTACCTGGCGACGCCACCTGAGCTTTGCAAGCCACGGGCAGGCGTCCCCCTCCGATTATACTTCGCAGTAACAGAGTAGGCCATCAGCTCTGTGCTGGTCCAGGAGCAAGACCAAGTGCAGAGGCCCATCTACTTCGTAAGCAAGGCCTTGCAAGGTCCAGAGACGAGATACCAATCTCTGGAGAAGGCGGCACTAGCAGTAGTGTTCTCAGCCAGGAGGCTTCGCCATTACTTCCACAGTTTCACAGAGGTGGTGATGACGAATCTCCCCATCCAGAAAGTACTTCAGAAACCAGATGTAGCTGGGAGGATGGTTCGCTGGGCAGTGGAGCTGTTAGAATTTGACATCCAGTATGAACCCAGGGGATCCATCAAGGGGCAAGTCTAAGCAGATTTCGTGGCAGAGCTCTCACCAGGAGGAGACCCTCAAGAGGTGGATAATCTTGGAGGGGCCTAACGGAGTGTTGATCGAGCAAGCCTTACGCTTCGCCTTCAAAGCCAGCAATAACCAAGCTGAGTACGAGGAGCTGATCCCTGGAATGCTCTTGGCCAAGGAGATGGGCGCGCAAAGCCTCTTGGCGAAGAGTGACTCACAATTGGTCATAGGGCAAGTAATAGGGGAGTACCAGGCAAAGGATCCACAGATGGCTGCGTACTTGAGATACGTCGAAGTGTTGAAAGGAGCCTTCGCTACGTTCGAGCTAGTGCATGTCCCTGGAGAACAAAATGCCAGAGCTGACCTACTCGCCAAGCTGGCCAGCTCAGGCAAGGTGGGAAGGCAGAGGACAGTCATCCAAGAGACGCTCAAAACACCACGAAAGTTCGTGGCGGACAACAGGGTGGATGTCCTTCACATTAGCACGGCAAGAGGAAAACCAAGGAGCCAGCGCTCTTTGATTCAAGATACGGCGAGGGCACCCCGCATCAGCACCTACACGGCCTCGCCCAAGGGAGAGAAGGGCGTGCATGTATGCGCCTTGGAGGAAGGCGACACGTGGATGACTCCTTATAGGCGATACATTGCAGATGGAATTCTCCCAGCAGAGCCTGGAGAAGGGAAGAAGATAAAGAAGAACTCTGCAAGGTACACCCTCGTTGATGGAGTGCTATTTAGGCATGGGTTCACGCAACCAATCCTGACATGTGTGAGTGGCGATGAGTGTACGAGGATCATGTCAGAGCTTAACGAGGGGATTTGCGGAAGCCACGTGGGGGGGAAGATCATTAGCTTCCAAGGTGATTTGCGCAGGGTTTTATTGGCCATCAGTGAGGGAAGATTGTGTAAGATACGCCCAGCGATGCAAGCAATGCCAAATGCATGCAGACTGGCATAAGGCACCTCCAGAGGAGCTGAGATCGATCTACAGCCCATGGCCTTTCCACACATGGGGAATTGATATTCTGGGGCCTTTCCCTCTGGCTATAAGGCAGATGAAGTATTTGATAGTCGCCATTGAGTACTTCACGTAGTGGATAGAGGCAGAACCAGTTGCACAGATCACTGCACACAAAGTACAACACTTTGTTTGGAAGAACATTGTGTGTCGTTTCGGGGTGCCAAGGCGTCTGATCTCCGACAATGGCACTCAGTTCGCGAGCCAACAGTTGGGGAAGTTGTGTGCAGAAGTGGGAATCAAGCAGGTGTTCGCATCAGTCGAATACCCCCGGACGAATGGACAGGTAGAGTCAGCAAATAGAGTTTTGCTTAGGGGATTGAAGCGAAGGCTTGAGAAGGCTAAAGGGGCGTGGGCAAAGGAAGTACCAGGGATCGTGTGGGCTTACCACACCACGCCTCAATCTTCCACTATGGAGACACCATTCAGCCTAGTGTACGGGTCAGATGCCATGATCCCAGTAGAGATCCACGAGAGTTCTCCGCGTTTCCTAAGCTTTGTGGCAGAAGAATCCAATGAGGAAAGAAGGGTAAATCTAGACCTATTGGACGAGGCCAGAGAGGAAGCAGGGATAAAGGCTGAAGCTGTAAAGAGAAGAGTAGAGCATCAATACAGCTCTAAGGTGAAGCTGCGGCAGTTCCGTGTTGGCGACCTGGTCGTGAGGAAGGCTCATCCTTACGAGTTGGAGAACAAGTTGTCTCCCAAGTGGACCAGACCCTTCAGAGTAACCGAAGCCAACGGAAACGGTTCATACAATCTAGAGACTTTAGAAGGAGGGCCCATTCCACGCAGTTGGAATGCGGCCAATTTAAAATTTTATTTCAGTTGAAAGTTATGTTTGAAAGTTATGAAACACATAATTGTAAAGGGGACACTCTTTTTCACTCTCGGGGGTTTTTTAATGAGGTCACCCAAGTAAAAATGAAAGTTCAAGTAAAGCTTTGTTTCAGTTTTTCCCTCCCACACGATGTAAGAGCAAAGATTAAGAAACGAAAGACAAAGACTCAAGGCGTCGCCTGAGGTAGGCGTCACCAAGATAAGGCGTCGCCCAGACAAGGCGTCACCAGGATAAGGCGTCGCCCAGACAAGGAGTCGCCAAGATGAGGCGTCGCCGGGACGAGGCGTCGCCAGGTGTAGGCGTCGCCAAGAGTAGGCGTCGCCAGGCGTAGGCGTCACCAAGTTGAGACATCGCCAGATAAGGGAGCTAGCGTCAAAATCAGAGCAAGTAAATGGAGCATATACTCGTGTGCAGAGATCAACCCATTAGCAAGGTACGTTCAGTATAAGTTAAAATTCGGGTGTCTAGTCCCTGAGCAGGGGTTAAGGGATTCCTTCAGGGCGCCCCCTCCTCAGGTATGAATAACTAGCCCCGGTGTCTGGTCTTTAGACACCTCGCAAGGAAGTGGCGGGGGGCGTTTCCTTCAAGTGTGGGCATCAGGCAATAAGATGTTTTGGAGCAGTGGAGAACCAGGTCACTTGGTGCAGATACACGCAGTTGAGGAGAAGAGCCATCCTTCGGGAAACCTTCTCCTTGGGCGTAATCGCCAAAACCTCTGGTCATCTTGGTGTTTAGGCGTGGGCACCAAGCGCGCAGAGATAGGGGCTAAGTTGCCTTGGTGTTTGAGACACTCCATGGACGATACGGCGCTGTTGTATAGGCCTCTCCATGGGCGTGGGCACCGAAGCGCGAATTTCGTCCCAAGTGTCTAGACACGCTGAGGACACCCAGAGCAGGTCTCTCCTCGAGCGTGGACACGCAGTACAGGTAAGATAAGCCCTCCACGCCCTCGAGCGATGTCGAGGCCATAGAAGAGATCAAGTCCTCCTTCGCCTTTTGAGTGATGTCGAGGCTAGAGAAGAGATGAAACCCCCTTTTTTCCATCTTGAAGTGATGGAAAAGCCAGCAATGCCTTTGGAAGTGAGTCCTAGAGGGCTCAAAACAAGTAAGTACAATGAAAGTTGAAGACTTTTACGAGTTCAGAAGGCAAGTAAAAACCGACGAGCAAGAAGAAAAAGAAGGATGGAAGCAAGAGTTACCAAAGATAAGAGAGTAAGAGAAGCTAAAATACTCACGCGAAGGCAAAGATAAAGTTCGAATAGGCATTTAAGCAAAATCAAGAGTTGTAATTACAGATAAAGTTCATGACAGTTACAAATTAAGCAAAAGGCAATTATATACACGTCAAATGTTTTGTCGAAGCACAAAGTAAAAGCTATTCTTCAGGGGCCTCCAGGGGCACTATTTTGCCGTCAACCACTTCGTTCAGAGGGCTACACCCAGAGACGTTAATGTTGTGGTTTGCACAGGCCGCTTGCACAAGAGCCTCTGTGAACCCATCGGCGAACCCAGTGGCAGCCTCCTCGTTCAGCTTTTCCTCAGCAACCTTGAAGTTTGCAGCCTGAGTGGTCATCTATTGTTCTTTGGAAGCCAAAGCAGCCGTCAACTCTTGGACTTTGGCTTGGAGGGTGGCGTTCTTGGCGGCTAGCTTGGAGCACTCACTGGTCTTGTCCTCGAGCGCGACCTCAATTTTCCCCAGTGTCTGCTCCCGATCCACGCACTCAAGTTTCTTTTGCTACACCATGGAGGTCTTCAGCGCTGCTTCCAGATCAGCGACCTTTACTCAGAGGGGCACCACCTGATTAAGGAGTTCAGCGTTGGCTTGCGACTCCTCATGCAACCGCTTATTAGCCTCCTCCTTCGCCTTCTGCACCACCCTCAGAGAAGTCTTGTAAGCATCCTCTTGACGCCCCCAGTGAGTGGCCAACCTCTCCTTCTCCTCTTTCAGAGACGCAACCTCTTTCTCCAGCGTTTGGAAGGCAAAGGCTTCGACGCCTTTGGCCTTGGCCTGCACATGCTAGGTGTGGGCACAAGACATGAAGGCGCCCATGTAATAGTAAATGCTTTCCTTCTGGGGCCCTTCAGCCTGGCCGCGCAGGGACATCCTACCTAGGAAACCCCTCAGCGAGTCTTGCATTGGGAGGGGGAGTTCTGGGGCAGGTTGTGGAACTATTGTGGGCTCAGCTTCAATCCCACCCTCCAGGGCCATCGGTTGAGGGGGGGAAATGGCACTTGGAGGGTCCTCCCTCAAGGATTCGGCCGCATGTGAGGAGGAAGTGACAGAGGTGACTATCTGAGGGGCATGTTGGGTTGTCCTTTGTCGCTTGAAGACTTGCCCCTCAGCAGAGTCTTCATCGTCGTCGGAAGTCACCTCCACTACCCTTTTCCCTTTGTCAAGGGGGGGCTGATGAAGTAGCAGTTTTGACCAGCGCAAGGGGCATGGCCGCGACGGGAGGGGGTGAGTTTGGAGGTTGATCAAGAAAGAGTAGTGTTGGTGGAGTTGATGGCATTGGAAGGTGTTGGGGGCAAGAGTTGGGAGAAGTAGGGGCGGTCGCAGAAGTTGGACGTGTGGAATCTCCAACCCCTTGTGAGGAAGCCCCGCCCTTAGACTTCAGAATTTGAGCAAGCCTCAACCTTCGTTGCTTGTCCATCTTTGAACCTGCACCAAGAAGATAAATGCAGTAGGGGTTAGGCGCAAGTTAAGTACTATACAAAGAAAGCAGATAAGTCATACACAAAGTAAGAACAAGCAAGGGCAGTGAATAGAAGGCTATGAGGGAGGCTCTCATACTTATGTATTTGGCAAGCCTAACCCAAGGCCAGCATTGTACTCAAGGCTTATCAGGGTGGAGATGTTGAAGGCCCCCACGCTGGCCAGAATTTCGCAAGCCTCTCGATCAGTCGAGGGCAGCTCGTCAAGGGATTTAGGCTTCGTGTGCTTCACTTCCTTCACCCAGTACAAGGGGAAGCCATCGAGGGCGGAGGGATCAAAGTCAGAACAACAAACTTTGAAGAATTTGCCCTTCCACCCCTTGAAGGACTGTTGGAATAATGTCAGGAGGACCCTTCCAGATATGCCGCTAAGGCTAACCCAGAGGCTTTTCCCCTGCTTCTTCACTTCGAAGAAATGAAGGAAGATGTCGACAGAGGGGGCCTGTCCGAAAAACCCACACAGGATGTCAAACGCTTTGACAAAAGCCCAGCCGTTGGGGTGTAGCTGGGCTGGGGCAACATTGATTTCGGTCAGAAGTTCTCTTTCGAACCTAGAGAAGGGTAGGCGCATCCCTATGCGTTTGAAGACCACCTGGTAGAAGTAAAAGAAGGGGACTCCATTGTTGGCCCGTCCGTCCCCACATACAGGCTCCCCTAGGGTACACGGGAGCACTGTTATGTCTTCGTCGTGCGTTTTCGCGAAGGTGCGATGGTCGTAGGTGCTTGACTCTCCTACGTGATCCCTCCAGGCCTTTGTGGAGACCAGGCTCGAGTACTCGTCGAGAGCCCAAGGGTAAAGGGCCCTATAGTTGATTTTTGGGGGTGGAGGGTTGGACGTCGTTTTTGTACGCGCCATAGTTTGATGAGAAGAGCTGAAGAATAAAGAAGAGGAAGGGATCAACGAATGAGGTTAAGGCGTAAAAGGGAAAGAAACCCTAGGAAAAACCCCTACCCCCGCGAGAGATTCAGAAAAAAGAAAGTAGAGGAATGGGGAAAAAGAACACAGAAATGCAGAAGATATGAACAGTCCCAGACAGTTATAAGAACAATACAGTAAAGAGAAGGGGCCATTGAAGGAGAAAAATCATACCTTTTGAATGTCTGATTGGATGAAGGTTGGAAGCGCGAAAGAGAGAGCGAAGGGTGCAGAGAAAGTTTGGGAAGATGAACAGTAGAGGGGATGCAAAGAGTGAATGAAATAGTGGTTTGAAGCGCGCGTTTTTGAAAGATGTCACATCTTCAGCACAGAGAATGTCGCGTCAGACGCTCAGAGAGAGTCACGTCAACTGATCAAAGGAATGTCACGTCAGCAGGAATGCCACGTGGATGCTAGGGCGAGGCCTTAGTCTTTTTGCTCAAACAAGTGTCAGCTCAAGACTGGGGGGTTTGTGTACCGTCCCGTCCCCGGGCGTTGACCAAAGTCAAAGTCATCATATGGTGGGACCCCTCAAGGGGCCCAAGGGAAGGAAGTCAACAGGTTGACCGCTTAAGGCGTCGCCAAGGTGAGGCGTGCCACGGTGAGGCGTCGCCAAGGTGAGGCGTCTCCAAGGTGAGGCGTCGCCAAGGTGAGGCGTCGCCAGGTGTAGGCATTGCCAGGTTAAGGCATCGACGGTGCCACCCCCCAATACCCATGGGTAGGAAAGACCGTGGAGGGGGCGACACCGCGAGAGATCTCAGTACCTCAGAACAGTAATAAAGAGAAGAGAAAGGTGGCTTCCAAGCCATAGTTCTAGTATCAATAGGGGGTAACCTTACTCGTGAAGTACTCACGCCACCACTGGGAGACCCCTAGGACAGATACGACCCATGAGAGGGCCACGCCCAAGGGAGAACCACGTTCATGGTACGAGAGAAAGGTAGATACTCTCCCAGGGCGAGTGACTAAAGGTTGGGGCGCATGAGTTAGCACCCAGAAAGTCACCCCTTGCGCAGATGCACTCCAAGAAGGAGGACTTACACGATGGATTATCCCTAAGTTGGGTTACGATGCTGTAAGGCCCTCCACGAAGAGTAGCGATCAAGTCAGAAGAACACATGGCAGAAAGCATTAAAACATCAAGGTATATCAGTTTCCCTGAAAGTTTGCTAAGGTACGCATTAATTTAGTTTACGTTTCGAACGCTTTAAAACACTTTAAATGCTTTAAATGCTTTAAACATTTTAAACGCGTTGAACGTTTTTATATGCTTTAATGCGCTATAAGACGCTTTAAATGCTGGAGGCGTTTAAAAGGGGCTTTAGACGATTCGAGACGGGGATCCGAGTTTTGACCTAATTCTCGCAGTTTTACACACACAGAAAAGCCTAGTTGTCTTGTTTTGCACACCCACTGTACGCACAGGCAGTTAGGGCAGAAATCACTAGTTACTCAGTTATTTGACCACCTTCAGAGCATCCATTCACGGTGTTCCGATACGGAGGTGTGTCCCTTTGATGTTTCTCGCTAGCTGACTTGATCGTCGGAGTGCAAACGGCCGCGGGGGTGCCCCTTTGTCCACTTCTTTTCAGTTACTCTCAGATGGAGCAGAACAAAGGTACCCTAGCTCGTGAGGACAAGCCACGCACATAGACGACCCTGGTCAACCGGCAGGAACATAGACCAACCATTTGGTCAAAAGCATTTAATAAAGGAGCCAAGTTAGTTAGGATCATTTAAAACATATTAAAACCACTTAACAGAATTCTATTAAGGTTTTCAGGAAAACAATCGATTGTTTTGTCGAAACAATCGATTGATTTGGTTTGACAGCAAAGTCAACCAAGTCAAACAGCTTTCAACCTTTTTCAAAAACTACTAAGGTAAAACAACCTGTTGAAATTTTGATAGCTTTTTAGAAAACACGTCTTTTCAAAAGGTTAAAGATTCAAATGAACTTGGATCATCTTAAGGAGTGAATTAAAAAGTTTCAAACAACTAGACAACACGCACACACCCAGTAACAAGGTCTTCAAGCTTTCCTCTTGGATTTGGAGACATCAAAGCATCTTGTTCAATAGGTATTAAATAGATTCAATATGTTGAACTATAATTTTACAACTACTCCTTCAGAAATTGGAATAATACTAAAGAAAGAAGGAATTGGTGAACAAGTTAATGAAAATGTGTATAAGAAATTTGTTGCCTCGTTACGACATCTTTTTTTGTACACAACTTAAAAATTTGTTGTTGGAATGACAGCGAGATACATGTAGAGAGTCTCAATGCATCTCATCTTCTAGCTGTTAAACAAATTCTCGAGAACACATAGAAACCATGGCAAATGGTATTTTGTTTCTACAGAACAAAACACGAACATAGAAAATTGAAGTTATTGGATCACTACACATTTGTGTTCTCTGTAGAAGGAGTCCTAATCCATGGAGTTCAAATTAGGATGAAGTGATTGTGTTGTACAAATGTGAAGTAGAGTACATAGTTATTGTTATGTGTGCATGCCAAGTTGCATGGCTAGACAACTTGTTGATTGAATTAAATTTGAAGCATGATGTAGGAACGAAGTTGTTCATTGACAACAAGTCCACAATAAACTTGTCAAAGAACCTCGTAACTCATGATAAGAGTAAGCATATTTGTTCCGATACATCCAATATAGTTACACATCACTTAGGAGTTGAGGTCAAGGACAATTTATACATGTTGAATCAAGTGTGTTCAAAGCTTTGAAGAATACAAATCCTTTGAAGTTTTAAGGAAGGTTGGATGTGCTTGTTGTTGCTAAGGTGTTTTAGAATAGGATATGGGGTAGATTATCTTTGTTAATCTACTCTTGATTGAATCCAAAGCATAAACATTCTCAAACCTTTTTAATTGAAAGTGTTTTTTAAACTAAGTGAAAAACAACTTGTTGTTTTGTCGAAACAACCGATTGTTTTATACTTAGGTGTTTTTAGAAAGGTTGAAAACTGTTTTTGATAAGTTGACTTGCTGTCAAACCAAAACAACCGATTGATTCGAGCATTCAACCAATTGTTTGTTTCGGGACCATAACAAAAAACTGTTTTGTGCTTTTACTGAGCTTTAAATGATTTTATAACTGAATACGCTCCAGTTTTAAATGCTTTGACCAGTCTTTGGAAGCAATAAATAGTTTGTTCAGATTATGTTACAAACAAGAACTGAGTTTAATAAAAAAGAAAAACAGATTTGAGTTTTTCACTGATTTTGCTTTTGAAGAGTTGAAGATTGGTTTGAGATTAATTTGATCAATAGAGTGTAGAATAGGATTTTCATCTTGTATTGATTTCAGATCTTTCTGTAACAAGTGTAATCCTTTTGTACTTTGAGAAAACTTTGTGTGTGAAGCTGAGAAGTGTTGTGTGTCCTTAAGGTTGTGAAGATCAACATTCTTGGTGGTGTTTGTGCTGAGCCAAAGGAAGTGTGTGTCTTGAGGGGATCAAGGTCACTTCTTTGGGGGTGTTGTAAGTAATCTAGGGTTGATTACTTAGTGGATTCCCCAGTGTTTTCTGGGAAGACTGGATGTAGCTCTTGCTTTAAGAGTGAACCAGTATAAACCTGTGTGTGCAATTTCTCTATCCCTTGAACTCTTTAATTTCAATTTATATTTGTGAACTGGTATAAACAACAGATTGTTTTTCTGGTGTTGTGCTAAATTGCTTTGTGTTTTTGGCAAAATGAATTATGAATCAAGTTTTCTAGAAGTAATTTCATTCTAGACTTAAAAGTTTGTGAAAACCCTTTTTAAACCATTCACCCCCCCCCCCCCCCTTTAGTTTAAAGCCATACATTCTAACAATTGGCATCAAGAGCTTGGTTCTTGAAATTTATTCAAGTGTGATTCTAAAACTGTTTTTATATGGCTGATAGATTACCTTTTGGGGAAGGTGCTTCAATCAACAGACCACCTCTGTTTTGTGGTTTGGACTACCAATTTTGGAAAGTCAGAATGAAAATCTTTGTGGAATCACTTGACAAAGGTATTTGGGATGCAATTGAAAACAGCCTCTTTGTTCCAAAATTTGAAAAAGATGGATCTTCCATTGAAAAACCTTGGTCTCACTGGACTGATTCTGAAAGCAAGAAGGCCAAATTTGATTGCATTGCTAAAAACATAATAACTTTTGCCTTGAATTCAGATGAATTTTTCAGGGTCTCTCAATGCAAATCAGCAAAAGAAATGTGGGACACCTTGGAGGTAACTCATGAAGGTACCAATGAGGTGAAAAGAGCTAGAAAGCATACTCTAATCCAAGAGTATGAAATGTTCAGAATGCTCAAGGGTGAGACAATTGCTGAAGTTTAGAAGAGGTTCACTCACATCATCAATCACCTCATGAGCCTTGAGAAAACCTTTGAAAAAGAAGAGCTAAACATCAAGATCCTCAAATGTCTTGATAGGTCTTGGCAACCTAAGGTAACTGCTATATCTGAATCAAAAGATCTAACATCATTGAGTATGGCTTCTTTGTTTTGCAAGCTTAGGGAATATGAGTTAGAAATGAATAGACTCAATGTTCAAGAAAGTGAAGATAAGCATGTGAGAAGCATTGTCTTAAAAGCTGTCAAGCACAAAAGCAAGCAAGAATCCAATGATGAAAGTGATGAAGAGAACCTTAGTTTGCTATCTAGAAAGTTTAGCAAATTCTTGAAAAGGAACCGCAACAAAGACACCAACAAAGAAAGGTATGGAAACAAAAAATCCAATGATTTTAATTCCAATAACTATACTTGTTTTGGTTGTGGTGAGCAAGGGCACATAAAGGCAGATTGCCCAAATAAAGAAAGCAAGGAGAAGAAGTCAAGCTACAAAGATTCCTCTTGCAAGTGTAACACTCTCATTTGTGAAAATCTTGAAAAGAAAGTGCATTATCTTGTAAGTACTGTGGATAAGCTTTCAAAAGGAAAATCCAACTTTGAGAATGTCTTGGCATCTCAAAATTGTGTCTTTGGAAGAGCTGGATTAGGTTTTAATCCACAAAACAAGCAAGATAAGTTTTCAAAGAGTTTTTCAAAAAAGCCAGTAAAACAACCGATTGTTAAGTCGAAACAACCGGTTGTTACATGCTTTTATTGCATGAAGAAAGGCCATTCTGTTAGGTTCTGCAAAATAAGGAAATTTTATGTTCCCAGAGGCTTTATGAAATGGATTCCCAAAGGTTGTGAGGTTTCAAATTATAAAAGTAAACCAAATGGACCTACATTTGTAAAGGGACCAAACCTTGTTGCTTGAATTCATGTTCATGCAGGGAATCTAGAGAAACATGAGGCACTGAGTCATCTGATCAGGTTCTTGGAAGGAAAAGATCAACATTGAAGCTGAATCAATGTTATGTATCAGTCCAAGGTACTCAATAGTCAAAAGAAGCTTCTTGATCAAAAGGCATATGACTCATTGAAGGAACATCATAAAGGATAAGACCTTCCTTATCTCTATCTTTAATTCCTTTTTAAATTCATATTCATGCTTAAATATCTCCTTTTAAAAATGTTCAATTACATCTGCTTTGAATCCTTTCTGCTCTTAATTAAAAATTAAAAATTTGTTTTACTGCTGCAGAAAAACAACCGATTGTTTCCTAGAAACAACCGATTACAGCACTGTGAAAGAATGGATTTAATTTCTTTTTAATTTCTTTTTGTTGCAGATATCAATTATGAAAGGATCTGGGTCAATAAAGCTGTGTTGAAAGCCTGTTTATGTTCTGGAGGAAGTTACAACATGTCATAAAGGAATATATTCCAAAATCTTGAAAATTTAAGAGCTTTTATGACTAGTCAAAGATCAAATGTAATGACCATGTGATTTTCTGCTTTTTTTTTTACGTTTTCTGTGCAGGTCTTGATCAAGTCTTTTCTCTCTGAAGACTGAAACCCACTCACATCACTGAATGCAGTTTGGTTCTGTGTTTCTTTAAATTCTATTGTAGTTGTTCACTCTCACAAGATGAGCCATCTCTTGCAACATTTCTTGCTCTCCTTGTGTGAGTCTTCTTTGCCTCTTTTTCTGTTGTCATGGAATCAACTCCTCCCACTTGAAAAAGGATCAAAATCAGAGCTGTGAGGTCTGGAGGGAGATTAGAGGGGTGGTTTTCTGGAGACAATGAGCTCATTGAAAGATATCGCTTTGAAACTAGCACAAAGGTGATCAACAACCCCAAAGTTGTTTCCTTTGATTGGCTGAAAAGCCAAAAGCTAGACAATGTGAGGAAGCTGCTCAAGGACCAATCACTAAGAAGGTTCTTGGAGATGAACGGGAACATATACTCTGATTTGATTCGGGTGTTCTATACCAATCTCAAGTTTGAGGGAAACAATCTTGTTTCTCATGTAAAGGGAGTTCACATGGAGATCACTTATGATGTGTGGACTGCTGTTGTTGGTCTTAAATATGCTGGTCTAAGAATCAACAAGGGAAATCTTGGAGTAGTGGAGGATTTTAACAAAGTCCAATACTACAAGAGTTGCTTGAAGAATCAAAATGCCCAAGTGAGAACTTGTTCGGTTGGAGGCTTAAAGCTAGATGAAAGGGTGCTTGCTCTTATTGTAACTTGGATTCTTACTCCAAGGGGGAGCAACCATTCTGCCTTAACAGAAGAAGACCTTGTATACATCTACTGCATCATGAAGAAGATCAAAATCAACTGGATCCACATCATTAAAGAACACATGCAAAAAGCCATGAGGTTAAGTGATTATCACTATCCCTATGTTGTTTTAATCTCTAAATTCTTGCTTTATTTTGAAGTGAATCTTGAAGATGAGTCATCTGAGTTGGTTAAGTCAACACAAGAGATGAACAATGGCTCTCTTAGCAAGATGGGATTCACCAAAATAAATGGGAAATGGGTGAGCAAAGAAGGTGATCGTGGTGCTTCATCAAGTGCTGCAGCTGCTGATTTTGATGAAGAAAATCAAGTTGCTGACATGCATTTTCACCATGAAGAACAACCTAAAACCAATCTAGGTGCTGGAACCAGTGCAGGAAATCAAGGAGATGAAATGCCATCCATGTCTTCTTTTGAAAGATACATGGTGAATAGGCTTGATGGCTTTGCCGAGAATCAAAGAAATCTTCATGATTTGTGTGTGAGCAACTTTCAGAGTATAGACAACAGATTCAACAGCATGGATACACGGTTCATGACCTTGGATGAACAGATAGAAGCTGTTAAGAATCATATTTTTTGAACTCCAAAATGGCAAGGATGATTAAAGGAAAAACAACCGGTTGAATTCACGAAACAACCGATTGTTTTTGGTCTTGTATCAGTTTAAGAGCTTCTGTTTTAAATTTCTGCATAATCTGGAACAATTATCTTTTTATCTCTTATTTTTGTCTATTTGTGAAGACAAATAGGGAGAGATTTTATGTTGTGTTGTCTTTCATTATCTTTTATTATTTCTGCAAAACTCTATGTTGTGTATGAGTGTTTAAGTAAGCCTTATTTCTGTTGGTTTTAATACTCCTGATATACTGTTTCTGTTTTTGCTCTAACCCTCTATCAGAGATATTGTGCTTTGCTTAAACTTTGTCTTGCAGGAACTGCTTCAGATTCAATCAAGACCAACACAAGCAACCAGGGATTTGTGTTCATCAAATAGCGGGAGATTGTTGAATCAAGTGTGTTAAAAGCTTTGAAGAATCCAAATCCTTTGAAGTTTGATGGAAGGCTGGATGTGTTTGTTGTTGCTGAGGTGTTTTAGAATAGGATCTTGGGTATGATTATCTATGTTAATCCACTCTTGATTGAATCCAAAGAATAAGCATTCTCCAACCTTTTTAATTGAAAGTGTTTTTTAATCTAAGTGAAAAACAACCTGTTGTTTTGTCGAAACAACCGATTGTTTTATACTTAAGTGTTTTTAGAAAGGTTGAAAACTGTTTTTGATGGTTGACTTGCTGTCAAACCAAAACAACCGATTGATTCGAGCATTCAACCAATTGTTTGTTTTGGGACCATAACAAAAAACTGTTTTGTGCTTTTACTGAACTTTAAATGATTTTATAACTGAATACACTCCAGTTTTAAATGTTTTGACCAGTCTTTGGAAGCAATAAATAGTTTGTTCAGATTATGTTACAAACAAGAACTGAGTTTAATAAAAAAGAAAAACAGATTTGAGTTTTTCACTGATTTTGGTTTTGAAGAGTTGAAGATTGCTTTGAGATTAATTTGATCAAGAGAGTGTAGAATAGGATTTTCATCTTGTATTGATTTCAGATCTTTCTGTAACAAGAGTAATCCTTTTGTACTTTGAGAAAACTCTGTGTGTGAAGCTGAGAAGTGTTGTGTGTCCTTAAGGTTGTGAAGATCAACATTCTTGGTGGTGTTTGTGCTGAGCCAAAGGAAGTGTGTGTCTTGAGGGGATCAAGGTCACTTCTTTGGTGGTGTTGTAAGTAATCTAGGGTTGATTGCTTAGTGGATTCCCCAGTGGTTTCTGAGAAGACTGGATGTAGCTCTTTGTTTAAGAGTGAACCAGTATAAACCTGTGTGTGCAATTTCTCTATCCCTTGAACTCTTTAATTTCAGTTTATATTTGTGAACTGGTATAAACAACCAATTGTTTCTACGAAACAACCGATTGTTTTTCTGGTGCTGTGCTAAATTGCTTTGTGTTTTTGGAAAACTGAATTCTAAATCAAGTTTTCTAGAAGTAATTTCATTCTAGACTTAAAAGTTTGCGAAAACCCTCTTTAAACCATTCACCCCCCGCCCCCCTCTAGTTTAAAGCCATACATTCTAACAATACACACCTTCCTCCTTTAACCCTCTGAGACGCCTTTTAAGGAAAAAGTTGTGATGGAGCTCCGAGCTTCAAAGCGGACAATGCCTCAGATGCAATAACTAACCCTAACGATGCTATAATGGACTTGAGATCGGAACATTGGCGTCGTATATAAGAATAAAAAGCTTGTTCCCTTAGCCTTCGATTGGGGAACTTGTTTCGGTACTCCCAATATAGTCCCACATCGCTTAGGAGACTAGGTTAAGGATAATTTATATACACATTCCTCCTTTAACCCTTTGATGTGCCTTTTAAGGACAAAACATGATGAAACTTCGAGCTTCAAGGTAGACAATACCTCGAATATGGTGATTGACCCTATTCAATGGACTTGAGGTCGGAACAATATTGACACTTAGTTTAATTATTTCAAAGCTCAAGTGATTGAAGAAAAATGGGATCTGGTATACTCAATATCCATAATCAAGTTGTAAATGTTTTCACCAAATTGAGGTAGGTTGAAAGATTTAAATTTTTTAGATTCAATGGATGCAGTATGTTTCTCACAAATTTACTTTATCTTTCTTCCTCCTTTCCATCTTTTAGCGTCCCAACACCCACATTGTCACCACTAGGGGTGGCAATGCGGGCTAGTTCGTGTCGCATAGGCCCGTTCTGCGTTTAACCAACAAAATGCGGGTTAAGTTGGTCCGCCCCACATAAGGAGTACAGACTCATTTCCCTAGCTCGCTCCGCATAAGAGGAAACCTACGAGCCAATGGGCTAGCCCGCATAAGAATTTTTTTTTTTTCAAAAATTAAAATTTCATTAATTATAAAAAAAACTTATTCCTATTGTTGAGAAATTAAAATTTTTATCCCTCTTTCAATTCATTCAGTTAAGATAAAATATGAATTCAAGTATGAGAGTTGTTAGAAGAGTTGATTAAAAATAGATTAAAAATAGTTAAAGTTTTGCTTTGCATCTATTTTTCTTGTATATGTATGTAAATATATAAGAGTATCTTATCAAAGTTTTGCTACAAATTATTTTAATGAAGATGAATAATTTGTTAAGTATCTTATTGATTTTTTTTTCTATTATTTTTTTATTAATAAATTTTAAATATAAAACTTACTTAAAACTAAATCCACTGTCACTCTTAATATTAACTCCTTTTAGATTATTAAAATGAAACCTTCATTTTTAGTACATTAAATCTAATATTTTTTAAATAAAATAAAATAAAGATCACACTGCAATAATGGGTGAGTGGTATGATTTTTTTTCTAAAAAAAATAAAATAATCACTATTTTATTTATGCGAATCAGTGGGCTAATCCACCTCACACCGTTATTAATCCGCACAGACGATAGATTATGGACCAAAGTGGGTTAGATTAATGAGTTCACCCCACAATTTTTTTAAGGACTGGCATGGCCCGTCCCACCATCCCTAACCACCACAAATTTCAATACAAATTTTGAAAACTTCCATTTTGTCCATGTAAATATATTCCACGATATTTTTGTCTTCAATGAACAATTTTTTAATTTTCTCCTTATCAGCTCCCGAGATAAAATGTGAATTGTTCCCATATTCCACTGAGATTCTTAAACTCATTCATTTTCTTGTATAGAAATACTGATTGTCATTTTCACCCATTTTCTTGATTGATTTTTTTTGTAGTTGCGATCTAACTTGCCACCATTTATTTAGCTGTTTCACATTTTCATTTAACATCCTGTTGGAGATCCCACATCGACTAGAGATTAGAGCCTTTCATTGTATATAAGTGGGTGCAAACCTCACCCCATTGAGCCGGTTTTATGGGGTTGAGTTAGGCTTAAAGTCCACTTCTTAATATGGTATCAGAGCTCTTCGAATGAAGAGTTCTGCTGCGCTTCTCTCTGATTTTTATTTCCCTCTTTGCTGTTCTTGTTTTTTTTTTTTTTTCTCTGTTCTCTTTCAAAATCTTGATTGGTTTTAAAAATCTTTTAGGCAATGTTTAATGAAAACCCTAGTCTTCATAGTCTTAATAGTAGTCACACTATTACATGCAATTTTTGTGGTAAATATGGTCATACTGAGGTTGTTTGTTTTCACAAAGTGGGTTTTCCTGGTAATGTTAAAACCTCAAAGTTTTCTTTTACTAGAAAAGTCTGCACTTTTTGTAATCGTCTTGGCCACACTGTTGACACCTGTTATAAAAAGCATGGGTTCCCTCCTGGCTACAAATTCACCAATTGGAGATCCCAAGCCAATAATATGATTACTACTGACACTTTTTCTGAGCTTTTTCCTAAAGAACAGGATGTAAAGGGGATTCAACTTACATCACAACAGTGCCAATTCCTTACCAACATTTTGCGTCAGCAAAACCTTGAGGATTCTGCCTCTCACACTCAAATTAATCAAGTCGGCAGCATCTCTACGGATGAAATCCCCAATACTGAGCATTCTTCAACAGGTAAGTTTCTCTTTTCACTATCTTCTATAAAAGAATCTTGGATTATTGATTCTGGTGCCACTGATCATGTTTGTCACAATTTGAACGTTTTTACTACTTATACTAAAATTAAACCTGTCTTAATTAGTCTTCCAAATGGCCAAACTGTTTATGCCACATATTCTGGTTTAGTACGTTTTTCTGATCAGTTTTATTTGTCTGATGTGTTATACGTGCCTCATTTTCAATTAAACTTAATATCTGTTTCTAAACTCACACACCAACTTGAATGCACTTTAACTTTCACTTCAACCCACTGCATTATACAAGACAATCTCACTCAAGAAAGGATTGGTACAGTTAAAGCCACTGCTGGCTTGTATCTTGTCACTACCTTGCCTGCTTCTAGTCAATCTAAACCGCATTGTTTTGCTCCTTTTATTAATTGTAATATCACAGACAAAACACTATGGCATTATAGACTAGGACACCCTTCACATGAAAGATTACATGTCTTAAGCAAACAATACTCTTTTATTACTGTTGATACTCATCATGTATGTGACACTTGTAGTCGTGCAAAACAGAGAAAACTTCCTTTCACTTTAAGTAATACTGTTACCTCTGCTATTTTTGATCTTGTACACTTTGATATTTGGGGACCATGTTCCATAATTTTTATGCAAGGTTTTCGTTATTTCTTGACTATTGTTGATGATTACTCGCGTTATACTTGGGTTATTCTGTTGCATAACAAATCTGAAGTGCGTAAGCACATCATTAACTTCACTGTTTTCGTTCAAAATCATTTCAAAACTAATATCAAAACGATTCGTACTGACAATGGTGTTGAGTTTGCTATGTCAAATTTTTATGCTTCAAAGGGAATTATACATCAAAAATCTTGTGTTGAAACACCACAACAATGGCATTGTAGAACGTAAACATCAACACATACTAAATGTAACCCGGGCTTTACTTTTTCAAGCAAATCTTCCTCCTATTTTTTGGGAATTTGCTGTAAATCATGTTGTTTTCTTAATAAATGTTATTCCTACTCCATTACTTGATAACATCACTCCTCATGAAAAGTTGTTTGGAAAACCATATGACATTTCCTTTCTAAAAGTGTTTGGTTGTCTTTGTTATGCTAGTACCATTACTGCACATAGAAAAAAATTAGATGATAGATCTATCAAAGGTATTTTTCTTGACTTCCCGCAAAATACAAAAGGTTATATTATCTTAAATTTAAAGTTTCATAGCATAGAGATATCAAGACATGTAATCTTTCATGAAAACCACTTTCCATATAAATTGGACAGTGGCTTGCCTAAGGACCCTAACACTTTATCTTTCCCTATTTCTAATGCATATAATTCTGCTTTTGATTTTTTTTCTGATATTGCACCTCCTGTCGAGCCATGTACCTCTACTCCTGCACCCAATACTGTTCCTCCACCAGCCTCATTATCCTATGATCTTCCAACAAATAGTGCCTCTGCTCCTGCATCCAACATTGCACCTCCATCAGAATTATCACCGCCTGCATCTCCAGGAAGCATCTCACCCCAATTTCCAAGAAGATCAGCTCGTCCTCACCGACAACCTGCCTATCTTGCAGATTTCCACACTGCAACCAACACTGTAAGTAGTAGATATCCTATTCATAATTACTTGTCTTACAATTCCTTATCTTCCAATTTTAGAAATGTTATTTCCTCTATCAATTCTCATCCTGAACCTCGGACATATAACGAAGCCTCCAAACATGCTTCTTGGCAATCTGCCATGCAAGATGAGCTTCAAGCTCTTGCTGCTAACAATACTTGGCAACTTACCCCTCTCCCTCCAGGAAAGAAAACTATTGGTTGTAAATGGGTATATAAAATCAAATACCATTCTGATGGCACTGTTGAGCGTCATAAAGCTAGAGTTGTTGCCAAAGGGTTTACCCAACTTGAAGGACTTGATTTCTTAGACACTTTTGCACCTGTTGCTAAACTCACTACCCTCCGCCTTCTGCTTGCTATTGCCACTACCAAAAATTGGATTTTAAAACAACTTGATGTCAATAATGCATTTCTTCATGGTGATCTCCATGAAGAGATATACATGACCCCCCATCTGGCCTCTCTCTTCCTTCTCCCCAGCATGTTTGCAAGCTTCAACGGTCTTTGTATGGCCTTCGTCAAGCTAGTCGCCAATGGTACGCCAAACTTTCTACTTTTCTTTTATCAAATAATTACTCTATTTCTGTTGCTGATCACTCTTTTTTTCTTAAATATAATAATGATAAACTCACTGTTATTCTTGTTTATGTTGATGACTTGCTCTTAACTGGTGATGACACGGAGGAAATCAATACAATTACTGCATCCCTTCACCATCACTTCAAGATAAAAAATTTAGGTAATCTCACCTACTTTTTGGGACTGGAAATTGCTCGCAACAGTATGCTTGACTCTGCATCAGCAAGCTGTCTCAATACAGAAGACTCCTTGGACGTCTAATTTACTTAACCAACACGCGACCAGACATCGCCTTCGCTGTCCACAATTTAAGCCAATTCATATCTGCACCCACAACTCATCATCAGCAAGCTGTCTCACGTCTTTTCCGTTACCTCAAGGGCACCCCTGGTGAAGGACTATATTTTTCTCACACTAGTTCACATCACCTTTGTGGTTTTAGTGACTCTGACTGGGCAACATGTCCTACCACACGCAAATCTGTCACTGGATATTCCATCTACTTAGGAGACTCCCTAATATCATGGAAATCAAAGAAACAGTCAACTATCTCCCGCAGCTCCTCTGAAGCCGAGTATAGAGCCCTTGCCACCACCACATGTGAGTTACAATGGTTGTCTCTGATACAATATTAAGAAGTGGACTTTAAGCCTAACTCAACCCCATAAAACCGGCTCAATGGGGTGAGGTTTGCACCCACTTATATACAATGAAAGGCTCTAATCTCTAGTCGATGTGGGATCTCCAACACACCCCCCTCACGCCGAGAGTGATAGATAGAAGCTCGTGCGTGGGACTATATATTTTGGGTGGTCCGATAGCGGCCCGATAGCGGGTGGCCTGATAAGCCCAACAATTACTCGCTAGGATAGGCTCGAAATGGCTCTGATACCATATTAAGAAGTGGACTTTAAGCCTAACTCAACCCCATAAAACCGGCTCAATGGGGTGAGGTTTGCACCCACTTATATACAATGAAAGGCTCTAATCTCTAGTCGATGTGGGATCTCCAACACATCCTTTGCAGAAGATCTAACTTCATCTTGGTATTCTTGCTTTTGGCTTTTTTCATCTCTACCCTCTTTGAAAACCATACTTTCTATATTATATCATTTTTTAAACTTTCCATGTTTTGGAATTTTGAGGAACATTATACCTCTATGACTATTATGTGATCAAATTGTCTGTCTAGTCTCCCTTCATTTAATCCTTTAAGTTATTTTAAATTGGACAAAATCCTTCTTCATTATATGAAAAACCTCCCCACCTTTCTCTAGTTAATACAAGGTTTACCGTAACTTTAGCATACCAAAATCATCACTTTTAAGCCCTTTATTCAACATTAATAATGCAGTGTTGCATATTTTATTCAACATTAATTATGGTCTAATATCTGGAAGTGACAGTCATTTTGCATCATGCTCATGCGTACCACGTTTTGTCAAAGTCCGATTTTATTTTGAAGTGAAAAGGGTCCCCACCGACGAGTGTCCAAGTCTGTAACTGCCAGGAGAGAGAAAGCTACCAGGTATATAAGAGTTCTTAACGAACTTTCTGAGGTACGCACGTTCAGATTATACTCTTTACGCTTGCGAGTTATAGAGCTTACTGTGAGAGAGGATTTGCACGGTTCTTGTTCTCTTAGTATTTGGTGATACCGTCACTGACTTGGGCGTTGGAGTGCGATCGGCCGCAGCGGCGCCGCTCTGTTTCTTTGCAGGTTCTTGAGGTGGATCTCGAAGAGGAACGGAGGTTTGAAGCGGTGCACACGTCGATCCTTTGACGAGGCAGTTTCCAGCGTTCCGGTCAACAGGCAGGATCATCAGGCGCCCACCGTGGGGCCGTGTAAAACTTGCTCCCATCCACAGCGTGAGTTCTTGGAAGTTTTCGAAGTTTTCTGCGTGGTTGTGTGCTGGTGCAACCATCGTTCGCTGTTTGCTTGAGTTTTGCTCGGTGAATTCGCATTTTTCCACCGTTCGCTTCGAGTTTTGTTCGGTGGAGTTTGAGTTCTTTCGCTCGATCGGTTGTTCGTGGGGAATTGGTGGTTCCTGGTGAAGTTGTGGTTTTCTTTGAAGATTTACGGTGTTCTTGAGTTTCTTGCGCAGTTTCGCACGGTTTTCTCCGATTGATCGCTGAGTCGATCGTAGCTGAAGCAAGTGTTGTTCGCTGCATTCTGTGATTCGCTGAGTTTCATGAGAAAAATGAGAAGCAATCGCTCAAGTCCAGTTGCGCCCGTCGCTGCCGAAGGCGCTGCTGCCATGACCATGGCGCAGATGGCAGAGATGATGCGTTCGTTGCAGGCAACTGTGGAAGCCTCACGCGTAGAGCAGGCGAGAATGCATGAGGACTTGGTCGCCTCTCGCGCCAGGAACGAGGAGCTCAGCAAGGTGACTGAGGAGCTGCGTCAAGCTCTTCAGGAGCAGCAAGGGCGTTCTTCTGCTGAAGAGGTGGCGCCGTCATCGCCACCTCGTGTTTTTCCTGTGCCTTTTGTTCAGGCGATTACCGACACGCTCATTCCTGCGAGCGTGGTTCCGGTTAAGGCTGTTTTCACCGGCGTGGAGGATCCTGAGGCTCATCTCACCACGTTCCATACGCAGATGATGCTGTCAGGAGGGTCAGACGCCGTCTACTGCAAGATGTTCGTGAGTACGCTCCAGGGGACGGCGATGGAGTGGTTTGTGAGCCTGCCTAACGGCCACGTAACCAATTTTCAACAGTTCTCGAAGATTTTTGTCGAGCAGTACATCGTGAATAAGGCACCGCCTAGGGTGTCTTATGATCTGTTCGATATAAGGCAGTACCATGGAGAGTCCCTCAGAGATTACCTGAATCGTTTTGGGGCGCAGATGGTCAGATCGCCGGCCAAGGATGAAGAAATGCTGGTCTATGCCTTTAAGAAGGGCGTGCAGCCAGGACCATTCTGCGAGGCCTTGATCAGGGCTCACCCCGCGACGTTTGCTGAAGTCAGGCGACTTGCGGTGGCTCACATCGCCGAAGAGAATGAAGTCGCCGAGAAGAGAGGAAGCGTGACTCCCGCCAGGCCACGCGCCCAGACCAGGATCCAGCCGCAGAGGGTGCTGGAGACAGCAGCGGCGGCCAGGAAAGACCAGAGGACTCGCCATCCTTACGATAGGAGGAACAAGGGAAGGAGCCAAGCACACCAGCAACCAGCACGCCGGGAATACAATCGCCCGCCTAAGCACGAGTTTGTCATGGGACTGGCGGATCTGATCGCCATTCCTAACATATCTGCTAGGTTGAAAGCGCCTGAGAAGGTGGGCGACAAGGTGCTGGGGTCAAAGCCCGATGCCTGGTGTGAGTTTCACCAGGGCTTTGGCCACACTTTGGACTCGTGTTTGTCTTTGGGATATCAGCTCGACGATCTGGTTAAGAGCGGGTTCCTAAATGACTATCTGCTGGACAAGAGGACGGGGGGAGCGTCGAGTTCCCAGCCAGCAGGTGGAGAAGCCCAGCAACACGAGATGCCTATCCACGGGGAGATCCACACCATAGCAGGGGGCTTCTCAGGTGGTGGATGCACCGCATCGCAGAGGAAGAAGTACGCGCGAGCGGTGATGACAGTAGATATGTTTGAAGATCACTCGCCGGAAGTGGACATCACGTTCACCAAGCAGGATCTTCGAGACGTTGTGCCTCATGACAACGATCCCATAGTCATTTCGTTGGTTACGGCGGGAAGGAAGGTCCACAGAGTTCTGGTGGACCAAGGAAGCTCGGCAGACGTGATGTTCTGGCCGACTTTCACGCAGCTGGAGTTGCCCCTTGACCAGCTAAGGCCCTATGGAGGGTGCCTATATGGGTTCGCTGGTGACCAGGTGGAGGTCAGAGGGTACATAGAGCTGAGAACCACGTTTACTGATGAGGCTGGGTCGAGGACGGAGAAAATCAAGTACCTCATTGTGAACGCTCCTTCAGCATACAACATCCTGTTGGGAAGGCCCACGCTTAACAGGATAGGCGCAATCCCGTCGACCCGGCACATGAAGGTAAAGTTGCCGTCTATGGAGGGGGTGGTGATCACGATCAAATCTAATCAGAAAGAAGCGAAAAAGTGCTATGAGAATAGCCTGAAAAACAAGAGGTCGGTGAGTTATGTAACAACTACCCCACCTCCCGGTGTGAAGCCCAAATCGACGGTAACAGAGGAGGCCGCCGGAAGAGATGTGGAGATGGTGGACGCTGAGCTGGGCGAGAGGAATGCTGGTCTGGAGGAGGAAGAGGCGCGGAATCGCCCTGAGGAAGCGAGGGAGCAGGGAATCGCCAGGGCGGTGATCGCCAGAGAATCCAAGCCAAAGCCTGTCGAGCAGTGGCTCGAAAAGGAGATCGGAGGAAAGATCTTCAAGCTGGGAAGATCTCTGGAGGTCGAGCTCCAGGACCAGATCGCCGAGGTGATTGAGAGGCATCTGGACGCGTTTGCATGGTCCGCTTCGGACATGCCCGAGATTGATCCCGACTTCTTGTGCCATCATCTGGCGATGGACAATTTGGTGAGGCCGGTGCGACAAAGGAGAAGAAAGTTCAACGAGGAGAGGAGGCAGGCGATTAGGGACGAAACACAGAAACTCCTCGCTGCCGGCCACATCAGGGAAGTCCAGTACCCTGAATGGCTGGCAAATGTCGTGCTGGTGAAGAAAAGTAACGGGAAATGGCGCATGTGCGTCGACTTCACCGACCTGAACAAAGCTTGCCCAAAGGATTCATATCCTTTACCAAGCATAGATGCCCTGGTCGATAGTGTTGCAGGGTGTAAGTTGCTGAGTTTCCTGGATGCCTTCTCAGGATATAATCAGATCAAGATGCATCCCATGGATGAAGAGAAGACAGCCTTCATGACGGAGAGATCGTGCTATTGCTATAAGGTGATGCCGTTTGGGCTGAAGAATGCGGGGGCCACGTACTAGAGGCTGATGGATCGAGTACTTGCACCAATGCTGGGAAGGAACGTGCAAGCGTACGTCGATGACATGGTCGTGACCTCGCCGGAAAAAAGCAAGCACGTTGCAGACTTGGAAGAGTTGTTCACGATGATCGCCAAGTTCAGATTGAAGCTGAATCCGGAGAAATGTATTTTCGGCGTGGAGGCTGGAAAGTTTTTGGGTTTCCTCTTGACTGAAAGAGGAATAGAAGCCAACCCAGACAAGTGTGCCGCCATCTTGGCGATGAGGAGCCCAGCTACGGTGAAAGAAGTCCAGCAGCTAACAGGTCGGATGGCAGCCCTATCTCGCTTCGTGTCGGCTAGCGGAGAAAAGGGGCATCCCCATTTTCAGTGTCTGCGGCGCAATAATAAGTTCGTTTGGACGAAAGAGTGCGAGGAAGCTTTCGTCAAGCTGAAGGAGTATCTGGCGAGCCCGCCGGTTCTGTGCAAACCGCTGGTGGGAATCCCTCTCAGGTTGTATTTTGCTGTAACTGAGAGGGCGGTGAGTGCGGTGCTCGCCCAGGATCAAGATCAGGCTCAGAAGCCTATCTATTTTGTGAGCAAGGTGTTACAGGGCCCAAAAACGAGATATCAGGCCCTGGAGAAGGCTGCACTGGCTGTGGTATTTTCAACGAGGAGGTTGCGCCACTACTTCCATAGCTTCACAATACTGGTGATGACTGACCTGTCCATCCAGAAGGTCTTGAAGAAACCTGACGTTGCGGGAAGGATGGTGAAGTGGGCTGTAGAGTTGTCAGAGTTTGATATTAAATATGAGCCCCGAGGCCCGATCAAGGGGCAAATCTTTGCAGATTTCGTGGTTGAGCTCTCATCAGAGGCGACGCGAGTTGAAGGAGACGATTTCCGTTGGGTACTCTCGGTGGATGGATCGTCGAACCAGCAGGGTAGCGGTGCTGGAGTCATTTTGGAAGGACCCAACGGCGTGCTGATCGAGCAATCTCTGAGGTTCGCCTTCAAAGCCAGCAACAATCAAGCAGAGTATGAGGCGCTGATCGCCGGGATTCTGCTGGCCAAGGAGATGGGAGCTAGGGTGCTCATGGCTAAGAGTGACTCGCTGCTAGTCACGGGGCAAGTAACAGGCGAGTTCCAGGCTAAAGATCCACAAATGGCGGCTTACTTGGCGTATGTGGCCTTCTTTGCAACACCTGGATAACACAGTACAAGCGGTGCCTGGCAGATGGCCTTCTCCCGCTGGATCCGACTGAGGCTAGGAAGGTAAAGAAGAATTCTAGCAAGTACACCTTGATTGATGGCGATCTGTACAGGTTTGGGTTCACTCACCCACTCCTGGAATGCGTACACGGCGAGAAGTGCACGAGGATCATGGCAGAGCTCCACGAGGGTATATGCGGAAGCCACGTTGGGGGTCGAGCTCTGGCCGCGAGGACTCTTCGTGCAGGCTACTACTGGCCATCTATGAGAGAAGATTGCAAGAAATATGCCCAGTGTTGCAAACAATGCCAACAGCACGCCGATTGGCACAAGGCACCTCCCGAGGAGTTGAAGTCGATCTATAGCCCTTGGCCGTTTCATACTTGGGGAATCGACATCCTGGGACCTTTCCCGCTGGCGATCAGGCAGATGAAGTACTTGGTGGTGGCGATTGAGTATTTCACCAAGTGGATTGAAGCAGAACCAGTGGCCCAGATCACCGCACACAAGATCGAAGGTTTCGTGTGGAAGAACATCGTGTGCCGGTTTGGAGTGCCTAAACGCCTGGTGTCGGATAATGGGACGCAGTTTGCAAGCGACCTGTTGAAGAAGCTTTGCGAAGGAGTGGGAATTCAACAAGTGTTTGCATCCGTCGAGCACCCTCAGACAAATGGCCAGGTGGAGTCAGCTAATCGGGTGTTGTTGAGAGGTTTGAAGAGAAGGCTTGAGAAAGCCAAGGGAAGTTGGGCTGAGGAGGTACCCCGTATAGTCTGGGTGTATCACACCACCGAGCAGTCAGGGACCCATGAGACCCCATTCAGCTTGGTCTATGGGTGTGACGCCATGATTCCATTAGAAATTCAGGAGAGCTCGCCGAGATTCCAGAACTTCGTAGAGGAAGACTCGAACGAAGAGAGGAGGCTAAACCTGGATCTACTGGATGAGGTCAGGGAAGAGGCGAGACTAAAGGCTGAAGCCGTGAAGAGAAGGATTGAACGAAGATATAACTCGAAGGTGATGCCAAGGCAGTTTAGAGAAGGCGACTTGGTGATGAGGAAGGCCCACCAGTACGAGATGGAGAATAAACTGTCACCCAAGTGGACTGGACCGTTCAGAATAACCGAGGCGCTCGGGAACGGCGCCTACCGCTTAGAGACGCTGGAAGGAGGGGCGATTCCTCGCACCTGGAACGCCACGCACCTGAAGTTGTACTATAGTTAAGAGCTTTGTAAGTAAAGACAAACACAAAGTCATATTACAATGTCTCTGATGAAACAGTTGAAGGGGGCACTCTTTTTTCCCTAAGGAGGGTTTTTAACGAGGCCACCCAATAAAAGAAGAGTTTTCGAACTATAAGGCGTTTTCAGATTGCATGTGTGCTATTTTCCAAAAGTTTTGAAGAAAGACCTTGTCACTTGTACGTGATTTAAGGCAAGTAAAGATATACCGCGTGCTTTCTAAAAAGTTTTTAAGTCCTCATCGTTTTTCGGCGATTGGAGGCATCAGTTAAAGTTTTTAAGTCCTCATCGTTTTTCGGCGATTGGAGGCACCAGTTAAAGTTTTTAAGTCCTCATCGTTTTTCGGCGATTGGAGGCACCAGTTAAAGTTTTTAAGTCCTCATCGTTTTTCGGCGATTGGAGGCATCAGTTAAAGTTTTTAAGTCCTCTTCGTTTTTCGGCAATTGGAGGCATCAGTTAAAGTTTTTAAGTCCTCATCGTTTTTCGGCGATTGGAGGCATCAGTTAAAGTTTTTAAGTCCTCATCGTTTTTCGGCGATCGGAGGCACCAGTTAAAAGACCTCAACGCCCTCGCGCGTCCTGAGGCGAGTTAAAGACCTCCTCGCCGTCGAGCGAGTGCAGGCGAGAAAGAGAAAAAGTCCTCCGTGTTTTTGGGGGCGAGAAGATGTAACCCCTGGGGCAATGTAGAGGCACCAGTAAAAATTCCTCCGTGTTTCTGGGGGCGAGAAGATGTAACCCCTGGGGCAATGTAGAGGCAAGTTAAAGACCTCCTCGCCGTCGAGCGAGTGCAGGCGAGAAAGAGAAAAAGTCCTCCGTGTTTCTGGGGGCGAGAAGATGTAACCCCTGGGGCAATGTAGAGGCGCCAGTAAAAAGTCCTCCGTGTTTCTAGGGACGAGAAGATGTAACCCCTGGGGCAATGTAGAGGCGAGTTTAAAGACCTTCTCGCCGATGAGCGAGTTCAGGCGAGTTTAAAGACCTTCTCGCCGATGAGCGAGTTCAGGCGAGTTTAAAGACCTTCTCGCCGATGAGCGAGTTCAGGCGAGTTAAAGACCTTCTCGCCGATGAGTGAGTTCAGGCAAGTGAAAGACCTTCTCGCCGATGAGCGAGTTCAGGTAAGATAAAATCCTTCTCGTCTCGAACGAGTTCAGGTATGGTGCAGAGGGTGGAAGAAGTTTGGAAGGTGGCTAAGGTAGGTTCGAAGAGAACGCCTAGTCACCCGGTCTTTCGTTCTGAAGTTCAGGGAGGTAAAGAAGGATCCCAAAAGGCGTTTCTACCCCCAGATAAAGAAACCATGGCCAAAGCGGGAGGCTGGAAAGAAGCTGATATCACCAAGAGTCTTTGGCGATCAGGAAGAGTTCAAACAGCGGCGAGAAGGTTGAAAGACCTGTTTGATAAGGCAGGTCGAGTGGGACGGTGTTTGAGCCAGTAACTGAGTTACAGTTCGCTGCCTGAGGGATATTCTTACGATAAGGTTAGTTGCCTTAAGAGTACAAGTTGGTTAAAGTGATTATTGCTTAAGTTTGAAGTGGTTCGAAGCAGTTAAGTCAAAAGTCGTGTTTGCAAAATCATTAAGTTAAATCCGACAAAGTTAAACATGCAAAGAAGGTTAAAGCGCTTAAAGAAGTCAGGAGAGGGAATACCCAAACTTTGTCATTAAGAAAAGTATCTGTTAAAGGCACATATACACGAGTTTATTACAGAATAATACAAGGGAAAACACGAAGGTAGTAGATGAAGAAGAGTTGATTAGTCTTCAGCAGGAACGACTTTTCCATCTACTACTTCATTGTTCAGCGACACCATGCTGAGATCCAGGTCGGGGAATAGGCAAGCAAATTGTTCCCGCGCAGCTTCAAATCCAGCAGCCAGAATTTGAGCAGAGTTTAGCTTGAGTTCTTCAATTTGCCTCTGAAGTTCCTCAATCCGCTTCTTGAGGTCTTCAGTTTGCTCTTTCAACTCTTTATTCTGTTGCTCCAGCTCTTCAACCTGTTTTTTGAGTTGTTCGTTGGTCTCTTGAGCCTGGAGAAGGTCTTCAGTAACCTTCTTGGTTTCCGCTTGCGCTTGGGCCAGTTCAGCGACTGCCTTTCCTTTCTCTTCGTTGGCCTCGGCAAGATCAGCTATGGCGTCGTCCCTCGCCTTTTCCACTTGCCCAAGTAATTTCTCTCGGTCGACTGACCTCTGCTCCAATTTTTGCATCTGGGCGGCGTCAGCTTTCATGAGAGCCTCCAGGTCAACCACCCTGACGCGAAGAGGCACGATCTTGCTCTCCAGTTCGACCTTCTCTTGGGCAAGTTGATGCACCTTATGGCGGAGATCAGTGGCCTCCTGGCGCGCCAATCTGAGCTCGGTGCTCATTGCGTCTTCCATCTCCGCGAGTGTCAGATTGGCGGACAACTTCTCCACCTCGACTCTGATGGTGCTGTTTTCGGTTTTGAGGTTGAAGAGGTCGTCTTGGAGCCTCCTGGTTGAGCTCTCCACAGCTTTGGTTATGATCGCCGGGATATCCTCTGCTATGGTCTTCAGCTTGGCAGTTAGAGGTTCCCACATCCTTGTGACCTCCAAAGGGAGGTTTGCTGCTTGGAGAGGCACCAGGTGGGCCTGTTGTGGGTTCTCGTCGCCACCTTCCTTAGCAGGTTCTTCAGTAGTTGCTTCCTGGCGTGGCGACGGAATCGGGGATTCGGTGATCAGAATCGGAGAGGTATGAGCAACCTCATCCCCGATTGGAGCATCTTCTGCAGCTGAGGCGTTTGAAGGGGGACCCCCTCCAGCTGACACATAGGGTGTAGATGCGCTTGGGGGGTCCTCCAGGAAGTTTGGCTCTTGGGCCTCAACTGCAGGTGGCGCAGTGGCCAGTGGAACCGCTTGGACTGGAGAGGCAGGAGCCTGTGGGGGCGGCGATGATGGAGGAGGAGCAGGTGTCGATGGTGGTGTTGAGGTGGGAAGAGGGGGTGGAGCAGGTGGTGAAGATGGTGCCACCCTCTTCCTCTTTGTAACGAGGCCATCCTCGGTGACCTCGTCATCCTCTTCTTCCTCCTCATGGATGACTTGAGGGGCTTTCCTTTTAGGTCTCTTAAGGACCAGTTTCTTGCGTTGGGCAGGTTCCTTGGGTGGCGATCGCCCGTGGACGATGGCAGACTCCACCACCGAGTTGGGCACTGTTTGGGAGCCCGTCGCCAACCCGTGGTTTCGGGCGAGCGCCTTCAATTCGGCGAGCATGCCTTTGCCCAACATGTTGTCTGCATGGAACGAAAATGCATGGGTTAACTCAAGGAAAAAATAAGTGCATAAGGTAGTAAAACAGCAAAGCAGATGATATGTGCAGGAAAGGTAAAACCAAAGTCTTGCGCATAACGCACAAGACGCCCAGAAACAGCTAAACAGGAGCAGTATCAAAACAACAGTTTAATGTCCTAACCTATTCGAATTTATAGCTGGTCTTCATAAAATTCGAAGCAGATCAAGGTGGTGGTAAGGAAAGTAATATTGGCGTCCGCCACCCTCTTCCAGAAGAGACAGAGATCTCTGTCCAATGTTCCCATGCTGTCAGGACTTCTGGGCCTCCTGAAGCAGCTCTTGGACTCCTTCTTCCCCTTGTCCACCCAGTACAAGGGGAAGCCATCGAGAAGGGAGGCGTCCTTGTCGTTCGCACGCACTTGGACGAACTTCCCCTTCCAGTCCTTGCAGGATTGCTGGAAGATAGCAAAGATGGACCTCCCAGCAATCGCGTTCAAGCTGATCCACAGGCGGTCTCCTGGGTGCTTGGCTTCGAAGAGGAATAAGAACACGTCCACCGATGCGGGCAACCCCAGGTGGTCGCACATCACTTGAAAAGCTCGAACAAACGCCCAGCTGTTGGGGTGAAGCTGGGCGGCGGCAATGTTGAGCTCGGTTAGGAGTTCCCTCTCGAATCGGGTGAAAGGGAACTTGAGCTTCACCTTCTTGAATAAATTCGTGTAGACGAAGCAGAAGGGCCCGTCGACGCTAACTTTGTCATCGGCACAAACAGGCAGATCGGGGGGGCAAGGCAGCACCATCATCTTCTCGTCGTGCTCCTTGTGAAAAGATTGATGAGGCTCATCCCCTTTAGTCAGCCGCAAAACTGCTCCCGCAGTGTTCACAGAGGATGTCTCCCTCAGAAGGGTCGAGTTGGCCCAGGGATACAAGGTTTTGAAGTCTGGCAGGGGAACGGGGGCTCCTCCGGCGATAGGTGGAGTCGCTTGGGCTAGAACAGGACGGGAAGACGCAGGCCTCTCAGCCTGGGAAGATGAAGCGCCACGAACTCGTGGTGGATCGTGTGCTTGTGGAGGGGGGTTTCGTGATGAAGGAGGAGGGTTCGGGGTGATCTTTGAGCGAGTCATGGTTGCAGCTGCAAAGAAAGAAGAAAAGGAAAAAATGATCAGGGGCTACAGAGGCTGACTCGATCATAGAAAGAAGGTGAAAAACGAACGAATGTAGGTTCGTTGCGACGATTGACGAAGCCCTAAGATACGCAGAAGGAGAAATGAAAAAAGCAACCCACAGCGTATGCACCAAGCAGTTACAGGATGATACGAATCGGTGAAAATGCAAGAAAAACCAGCAGATGAAGGAAAGTAGGTACCTTTCGATGATCAGGAAGACGATGGAGGAAGATGGTGATCTAGAGTGTTGGAGAGCGTTGAGAGTTTTCGCAGAAGGAAGTTAGAGCGTTTGCAAGCACGAAGAAAGTGATGGAACAGTGTGAAGTGAAAATGGGTTTAAGAGTTTTTTCGAAATGGGTTTAGGAAGCGCAAACGGCAAATGAAGAGAGCCGTTGATGAAGCCACGTGTCGAGCGATGAGTGAGGGGTTTGGTGGAGCGTCAGAGCAGCAGAAGGTACAACCGCTTGGAATTCTGCGTCAGTGCCACGTAGATCGGTGTTGACGTGGCTCTTTCAGTCTTTTCGCTAGACAAGTCTTCGCTTAAGACTGGGGGGCTTGTGTACCGCCCTGGTAGTCGGGAGTGATGACGTGGCATCCTGCTACAGTATAGGCGTGTTGACAAGGCGCCAGGTTGGCAGAAGGGAAGGAAGTCGGGGGGCTCGCGTAGTCGCCAGTTGTCAAGTTGGCGTGTTCCGATCTCCAGCTTACTAGAATCGGCGATCACCGGGTTAAAGATGAAGTCGCCAGATGTAGATTCAGGCGACCTAGTCATTGGAGATCGCCAGAGCAAGCACATCGCCAAAGATGAAGGAGAAGCAGATTATGAAGGCGGCCGGCGAGACCACAGGGAAGGTGTATGAAGGCCCCTAACTCGCCAGTTCCAGTAGAGATCGCACTCCCAAGTTAGCTATGCATTGGGCAGTACCATGCATAAGTAACTTAGCCAAAATGAGAGTAGAAGCAGCGCCAAGTCAAGGAGCCTCCAGATGATGGCACGTGCACAGTTGGATGCGAGCCACGTGTCCAAGTCTGTAACTGCCAGGAGAGAGAAAGCTACCAGGTATATAAGAGTTCTTAACGAACTTTCTGAGGTACGCACGTTCAGATTATACTCTTTACGCTTGCGAGTGATAGAGCTTACTGTGAGAGAGGATTTGCACGGTTCTTGTTCTCTTAGTATTTGGTGATACCGTCACTGACTTGGGCGTTGGAGTGCGATCGGCCGCAGCGGCGCCGCTCTGTTTCTTTGCAGGTTCTTGAGGTGGATCTCGAAGAGGAACGGAGGTTTGAAGCGGTGCACACGTCGATCCTTTGACGAGGCAGTTTCCAGCGTTCCGATCAACAGGCAGGATCAATATATATATATATGTATGTATGTATATACACACACATTCTTAGAATAACCTTTTTGTTTCGACACTTATATTCCTATTATAATCTACTTAAGTGAATCCATAACGCGGCTTTGTTTTCCTTTTCCTTTTTCTTTGATCACAACTATAAATTCCAATAGTAATAACTTTGAATTACTTTTTAAAATATAACTTTCAAATATAAACTAATTTATTTAATATTTAAGTATCAATTTTATAAAATAATTTTACAAAAATTTAAGTAAGAGAATCCTGGTTTGGATTCTTTAGTTAAAACAGTGAAGTAATCCATTGATCTAATAAATTTTATTTCATTGTGCAAATTTTTTTTCCTTTTTTAATGAATAGAACACCTCCACCAACAATGGCGTTTGTCTAAAGTGATTTTATTAAGCACGCGTTTGTGTTTAATTAGAGGTGTAAATTTTAGAAAGTTCTGGTATTTAAATTTGCTTATGTGTCAATACATGCGTACTTATGTGAATTAATGCATGATCCTGCCTGCTGACCAGAACGTTGAAGCTTGCCTCGTCAAACTTGGATCGACGTGTGCGCCGCTTCAACCTCCGTCCTTCGCCGCGATCCACCTCAAGAACCTGCAAAAGAACAGAGCGGCGCCGCTGCGGCAGATCGCACTCCAACGCCCAAGTCAGTGACTGAACCACCAAATACTTCAAGAGTAACACTCAAGAACTCTCAAGGAACCGTGAACCAGTTCTCTCTCAGTATACTCAAGAACTCGCAAGCGTAAAGAATACAATCTGAACGTGCGTACCTCAGAAGTTCGTTGGGAAACCCTCATATACCTGGGCACTTTCTCTCTCTTGGCAGTTACACATCTGGACACGTGGCTCGCATCCAGCTGTACACGTGCCATCATCTGGAGCCTCCTTGACTTGGGCGCTGCTTCTGACTCTCTTTTGGCTAAGTTACTTATGCATGATACTACTCAGTGCATAGATGTCCTGGAGTGCGATCTCTACTGGATTGGCGAGCTAGGGTGCCTTCGTACACACCTTCCCTGTGGTCTCGCCGGCCGCCTTCATAATCTGCACCACCTTCATCTTCGGCGATGTGCTTGCTCCGGCGATCTCTAATCACTTGGTCGCCTGAGTTTACATCTGGCGACTTCATCTTTAACCCGGTGATCGCCGGTTCTGGTGTGCTGGAGATCGGAACACGCCAACTTAATAACTGGCGAATTCACGAGCCCCCCGACTTCCTTCCCTTCTGCCAGCAAGGCGTCTCGTCAACACGCCTATACAATAGCTTGATGCCGCGTCATCACTTCCGACTACAAGGGCGGTACACAAGCCCCCCAGTCTTAAGCGAAGACTTGTCCAGCGAAAAGACTAAAGGAGTCACGTCAATACCGATCTACGTGGCGCTGGCGTGGAATTCCAAACGGTTGTACTTTCTGCTTTCCTGACGCTCCACCAAACACTCCTCCCATCGCTCGACACGTGGCTTCATCAACGGTTACCTTCAGTTGTCGTTTGCGCTTCCCAAACTTATTCGAAAAACCCTTAAACCCATTTTGCTCCACTGTTCCATCACTTTCTTCGTATCCTCAGACGCTTCAACTTTCTTCTGCAAAGCTCTCAACATTCTTCAACCTCTTGAATCACCAACTTCCTTCATCACTTTTCCGATCATAAAAAGGTACTTCCTTTACTTCTTCTGCTAGTTTTTCCTGCATTTTAACCGATTCGCATCATCCTTTAACTGTCTGGTGCATACGCTGTGGGCTGTTTTCTCTATTTCTCCTTTCTCGTAACTTAGGGCTTCGTCTTCGTTACAACGAACCTTCGTTCGTTCGTTTTTCACCCCTCTTTCACGATCGAGTCAGCCTCTGCGAACCCTGATCACCTTTTCTTTTCTTCTTCCTTTGCAGATGGCTCGCTCAAAGATCACCCCAGATCCTCCTCCCTCGTCTCGAAACCCTTCATCTCAAGCACACAACCAACCGCGAGCACCTGGTGCTTCCTCTTCCCAGGCTGAGAGGCCTGCACCCTCCCGCTCTAACCTGGCTCAGGCCACTCCCCCTGTTGCCGGAGGAGCCTCCGTTCCCTCCCCAGACTTCAAAAAATTGTACCCATGGGCCACCTCGACTTTGTTGAAGGAAACATCTTCTGTAAACTCTGCTGGGGCAGTTCTTCGTTTGAAGAAAGGGGAAGAGCCTCACCTATCGTTCCACAAGGAGCACGGCGAGAAGATGATGGTGCTACCTTGCCCCCCCGACTTGCCAGTGTGCGTCGACGACAAAGGGAACACCGGCGGGTTGTTCTGCTTCATATATACCACCCTGTTCAAGAAGGTGAAACTTAGGTTTTCCTTCACTCGTTTCGAAAGAGAGCTACTTACCAAGCTCGACATCGCCGCCACCCAGCTCCATCCCAACAGCTGGGCGTTCGTGCGGGCATTCCAGATTATGTGCGACCACCTGGGGCTGCCAGCGTCAGTGGACGTCTTTCTTTTTCTCTTCGAAGCCAAACACCCAGGAGATCGCCTATGGGTGAGTTTGAACGAGATTGCTGGGAGGTCGATCCTCTCTATCTTCCAGCAATCCTACAAAGACTGGAAGGGCAAGTTTGTCCAAGTGCGCCCGAACGACAAGGACGCCTCACTGCTCGACGGTTTCCCCTTGTATTGGGTAAACAAGGGGAACAAAGAGTCCAAAGGCAGCTTCAGGAGGCCAAGGAGTCCTGATAGCATGGGTGCTTTGGACAAGGATCTATGCTTCTTCTAGAAGAGTGTGGCAGACGCCAGCATTACTTTCCTCACTACCACACTCATCTCCTACGAGTTCTTCGAAGATCAACTCGAAGTTCGCATAGGTTAGAACTCACCTCAACGTCTAAGTTATTTCCTTAACATTACCTCTGCCAACCGTTTCTGGGCGTCTTGTGTGTTGTGCACAAGACTTTGATTTTACTTTCTGCACCATTTATCTGCTTTGCTGCATACTGACTTATGCGTTTATCTTGCTCTCTGAACTAACCCATGTATCTTTGCATTATGCAGATCGTATGTTGGGCCAGGGCAAACTTGCTGAACTGAGGGCGCTCGCCCGAGCCCACGGGTTGGCATCGGGTTCCCAGACCGTGCCAAACTCAGTGGTGGAGATCGCCGCTACACAGGGCAGATCACCACCTAAGGGCCCAACTTCCTCCGAGGCCCAACCCGCCAATCAGCGCAAAAAAATTATCCTCAGGAAACCCAAGAGGAAAGCCCCCCAAGTAGTCCATGAGGAAGAAGAAGACGATGATGAGGCGACAGAAGATGGCCTTGTCACCAAGAGGAAGAGGGTGGCGCCTTCTTCACCATCTGCTCCACCTCCCCTTCCAACATCAACACCGCCATCCACACCCGCTCCGCCTCCAACATTGCTTCCTCCACCAGCTCCTGCCTCGCCAGTCCAAGCGATTCCATTGGCGTCTGCGCCTCCTGTGGTTGAGGCCGCCGAAGCCAACTTCTTGGAGAACCCCCCGAGTGCCTCCACGCCTTATGTATCAGCGGGACGGGATCCTCCTTCAAACGCTTCAACCGCAGGGGCTGCTCCAGTCGGGGATGAGGGTGCTCACAACTCCCCAATCCTCATCACCGAATCCCCGACGTCGCCACCACGCCAAGAAGCACTCACTGAGCAACCAACTCAAGAGAGTGGCGGCGAAAACCAACAACAAGCCCCCCCGGTGCCTCCACCAGCAAACCTCTCTCTTGAGGTCAAAAGGGTATGGGAGCCCTTTTCAGCAAAACTGAAGATGATGGCGGAGGATTTCCCCTCCATCATCTCTAAAGCTGTGGAGAGTTCTACCAGGAAGCTCCAGGATGACCTCTTCGTACTCCGAACTGAGAACAGCACCATAAGGATTGAGGCGGAGAGGTTATCCTGCAATCTTACACTCGCCGAGATTGAACACTCCCGAGTAGAAGATGCCATGAGCACCGAGCTCCGGGTGGCGCGCAAGGAGGCCACCGATCTACGCCATAAGGTGCAGCTCTTGGCTCAAAAGAAGATTGAGCTGGAGAGCAAGATAGTACCTTATCGCGTCAAAGTGGCTGACCTGGAGGCCTTGATCAAAGCTGACGCCGCCAAGGTGAAGAACCTCGAGAAAAGGTTAGCCGATCGGGAGGTCTTCTTGGGGAAGGTGGAGAAAGAAAGAGATGACACCATGGCCAAGCTCGCTGAAGCAAACAAGGAAAACGGGAAGATCGCCGCTGAACTGGGCCAAGTGCAGGCAGAATCCAAGAAGGTTGCTGAAGACCTTCTTCAAGCTCGGGAAACCGTCGAAGAACTTAATAAACAAGCTGAAGAGCTGAAGCAGCAGAACGAGGGGCTGAAGAAACAGATTGAAGAACTTGACTTGAGCTCTGCCCAGATTCTTGCTGCTGGATTCGAGGCCGCCCGGGAACAGTTCGCCTGCCTGTTCCCCGATCTAGATCTTACCATGGTGTCTCTCAACAACGAGGTGGTGGACGGGAAGGTTGTTCCTGCTGAAGACTGATTGATTCCCTCCATCCACTACCTTTATGCTTTCTCCTTACATATGATTGTAATAAACTTTCTATTTCTCTGTACATGTGCCTTGAACTGATATTCACTTTATGACAAGGTCTTTGTATTTCCTCTTCCAACTCCTTTGTCTGCTTTATCTCTTCTTGCACAATTTTCTTCAAGAAATTAACTTAGCGATTTCATAAGCGCGATCATATACTTAACTGCTTCGAACCACTGACTTTCGAATAACAATCACTCTAACCACTTGTAATCTCAAGGCAATGAACCTTAGCGTAAAATCGCTCTTCAAATAACGAACTTCAACTCAATCAATGGCTTAAGACACCGCTCACCCGATCTGCTTCATCAAAACGGGTCTTTGACTTTCTTGCCATTGCTTGAATTTCTCCTGGTTGCCAAAGACTCTTGGCGATATCAGCCTCTTCCTGGCTTCATAACTTGGCCATTGTTCCTTCATCTGGGGGTAGAGGCGCCTTTCGGATCCTTCTCTACCTCCCTGATCTTCAGAACAAGAGACCGGGTGGCTAGGCATTCTCTTTGAACCTACCTTAGCCACCCTCAAAACTTCTTCCACCCTTTACACCATACCTGAACTCGTTCGAGACGAGAAGGATTTTATCTTGCCTGAACTCGCTCATCGGCGAGAAGGTCATTAACTCGCCTGAACTCGCTCATAGGCGAGAAGGTCTTTAACTCGCCTGAACTCGCTCATCGGCGAGAAGGTCTTTAACTCGTGCCTCTACATTGCCCCAGGGGTTACATCTCCTCTCCCCCAGAAACACTGAGGACTTTTCGCTGGTGCCTCTACATTGCCCCAGGGGTTACATCTTCTCCCCCCCAGAAACACTGAGGACTTTTTACTGGTGCCTCTACATTGCCCCAGGGGTTACATCTTCTCCCCCCCAGAAACACTGAGGACTTTTCACTCTTCCTCGCCTGCACTCGCTCGACGGCGAGGAGGTCTTTATCTCGCCTCAGGACGCGCGAGGGCGTAGAGGTCTTTTAACTGGTGCCTCCGATCGCCGAAAGACGATGAGGACTTTAACTTTAACTGGTGCCTCCGATCGCCGAAAGACGATGAGGACTTAAAAACTTTTTAGAAAGCATGCAATATATCTTTAACTTGCCTTAAATCACATATAAGTGACAAGGTCTTTCTTCAAAACTTTGGAAAACAGCAAGCATGCAATCTAAAACAACCTTAAGCTTCGAAAACTCTTCTTTATTGGGTGGCCTCATTAAAAACCCTCCTTAGGGAAAAAAGAGTGCCCCCTTCAAACTGTTTTAACAGAGACATTGTAGTATAACTTCGTGTTTGTCTTTACTTACAAAGTTCTCAACTGTAATACAACTTGAGGTGCGTGGCGTTCCAAGTGCGAGGAATCGTCGCTCCTTCCAATGTCTCTAAGCGGTAGGCGCCGTTCCCAAGCACCTCGGTTATTCTGAACGGTCCCGTCCACTTAGGCGACAGCTTATTCTCCATCTCGTACTGGTGGGCTTTCCTCATCACCAGGTCGCCTTCTCTGAACTGTCTCGGCATCACCTTCGAGTTATATCTTCGTTCAATCCTTCTCTTCACCGCCTCAGCTTTTAATCTCGCCTCTTCCCTGACCTCATCCAGTAGATCCAGGTTCAACCTTCTCTCCTCATTCGAGTCTTCCTCTACGAAGTTCTGGAATCTCGGCGAGCTCTCCTGGATCTCCACTGGAATCATTGCGTCACACCCATAGACCAAGCGGAACGGGGTCTCATGGGTTCCTGACTGCTCGGTGGTGTGGTACGCCCAGACTATACGGGGTACCTCCTCAGCCCAGCTTCCTTTGGCTTTCTCTAGCCTTCTCTTCAAACCTCTTAGCAACACCCGATTGGCTGACTCTACTTGGCCATTCGTCTGAGGGTGCTCGACGGATGCAAACACTTGCTGAATTCCCACCCTTCGCAAAGCTTCTTCAGCAGCTGACTTGCAAACTGAGTCCCATTGTCCGACACCAGGCGCTTGGGCACACCAAACCGGCACACAATGTTCTTCCACACGAAGCCTTCGATCTTGTGTGCGGTGATCTGGGCCACTGGTTCTGCTTCGATCCACTTGGTGAAATACTCAATCGCCACCACCAAGTACTTCATCTGCCTGATCGCCAGCGGGAAAGGTCCCAGGATGTCGATTCCCCATGTATGAAACGGCCAAGGGCTGTAGATCGACTTCAACTCCTCGGGAGGCGCCTTGTGCCAATCGGCGTGCTGTTGGCATTGTTTGCAACACTGCGCATACCTCTTGCAATCTTCTGTCATCGTTGGCCAGTAGTAACCTGCACGGAGAGTCCTTGCGGCCAGAGCTCGACCCCCGACGTGGCTTCCGCATATCTCTTCATGGAGCTCTGCCATAATTCTCGTGCATTTCTCGCCATGCACACATTCCAGGAGTGGGTGAGTGAACCCAAACCTGTACAACTCGCCATCAATCAATGTGAACTTGCTAGAATTCTTCTTTATCTTCCTAGCCTCTGTCGGATCCAGCGGGAGAAGGCCATCTGCCAGGCACCGCTTGTACTGTGTTATCCAGGTGTCTGGCTCATGGGTAGCGCAGACCTGCGTCATGCTCACCTCTTCTCCTCGACATGCCCTTATTCTTGGCGACCTCAAGGTCTCTTGAGTCAAGGATTTGTGACTCCTCGCCGCTTTCTCCGTCGACTTGCTTATCTGAAGAACCAGGTGATCTGCTACAAATGCTCTCGGCGTCTTCAGAGTTTCTTGAATCACCGTCCTCTGCCTACCCCCCTTGCCTGAACTGGCGAGCTTAGCTAGCAAGTCAGCTCGGGCATTCTACTCTCTGGGCACATGCACCACTTCAAAGGAGGCAAAGGAACTTTTCAATTCCTGTACATACTCCAGGTAAGCCGCCATTTGTGGATGCTTAGCCTGGAACTCGCCTGTTACTTGCCCCGTGACTAGCAGCGAGTCACTCTTAGCCATCAGGACCCTTGCTCCCATCTCTTTAGCCAGCAAGATCCCGGCGATCAGCGCCTCATATTTTGCTTGATTGTTGCTGGCTTTGAAGGCAAACCTCAAAGATTGTTCGATCATCACGCCGTTGGGTCCCTCCAAGATGACTCCAGCGCCGCTACCCTGCTGGTTCGACGATCCATCCACCGAAAGCACCCAACGAAAGTCGTCCCCTTCAACTCGTGTTGCCTCAGATGAGAGCTCGACCACGAAATCTGCGAAGATCTGTCCCTTAATCGGGCCTCGGGGCTCATACTTAATGTCAAACTCTGACAGCCCACTGCCCACTTCACCATCCTCCCAGCAACGTCAGGCTTCTTCAAGACCTTCTGGATGGGCAGGTCGGTCATCACCAGTATCGTGAAGCTGTGGAAATAGTGGCGCAACCTCCTCGCCGAAAATACCACAGCAAGCGCAGCCTTCTCCAGGGCCTGATATCTCGTTTCGGGGCCCTGCAGCACCTTACTAACAAAATAAATAGGCTTCTGGGCCTGATCTTGGTCCTGGGCGAGCACCGCACTCACCGCCCTCTCAGTTACAGCAAAATACAACCTGAGAGGGGTTCCCACCAGCGGTTTGCACAAAACCGGCGGGCTCGCCAGATACTCCTTAAGCTTGACGAAGGCTTCCTCACACTCCTTCGTCCAGGCAAACTTATTATTGTGCCTTAAACACTGGAAATAGGGATGGCCCTTCTCTCCGCTAGCTGACACGAAACGAGATAGGGCGGCCATCTGACCTGTGAGCTGTTGTACTTCCTTCACAGTGGCCGGGCTCCTCATCGCCAAGATGGCGGCACACTTATCCGGGTTGGCCTCTATTCCTCTTTCAGTTAGGAGAAATCCCAGGAACTTTCCAGCCTCCACGCCAAAGATGCATTTCTCTGGATTCAGCTTCAACCTGAACTTGGCGATCGTCGTGAACAACTCCTCCAAGTCCGCAACGTGCTTGCTTTTCTCTGGCGAGGTCACGACCATGTCATCCACGTACGCTTGCACATTCCTTCCCAGCATCGGTGCAAGTACTCGATCCATCAACCTCTGGTACGTGGCCCCCGCATTCTTCAGCCCGAACGGCATCACCTTGTAGCAGTAGCACGATCTCTCGGTCATGAAGGTAGTCTTCTCTTCATCCATGGGATGCATCTTGATCTTGTTATACCCCGAGAAGGCATCCAGGAAACTCAACAGCTTGCACCCTGCAGCACTATCCACCAGGGCATCTATGTTTGGTAAAGGATATGAGTCCTTTGGACAAGCCTTATTTAGATCAGTGAAATCGACGCACATGCGCCATTTCCCATTACTCTTCTTCACCAGCACGACATTTGCCAGCCATTCAGGGTATTGGACTTCCCTGATGTGGCCTGCAGCGAGGAGCTTCTGGGTTTCGCCCCTGATCGCCTGCCTTCTCTCCTCATTGAACTTTCTTCTCCTCTGCCGCACTGGTCTCACCAAGTTGTCCATTGCCAAATGATGGCACAAGAAGTCGGGATCGATCCCGGGCATGTCCGAAGCGGACCATGCAAACGCATCCAGATGCCGTTCTATCACCTTGGCGATCTGGTCCTAGAGCTCAACCTCCAGGGATCTTCCCAGCTTGAAGATCCTTCCCCCGATCTCTCTCTCGAGCCACTGCTCGACGGGTTTTGGCCTGGTTTCTCTGGCGATCACCGCCCTGGCGATTTCCAGCTCTCTCGCTTCCTCAGGGCGATTCCTCGCCTCTTCTTCCTCCAGACCGGCGTTCCCCTCCCCCAGCTCAGCATCCACCATCTCCACGTCTCTTCCGGCGGTCTCTTCTATCGCCGTCGATCTGGGCTTCACACCAGGAGGCGGGGTGGTTGTCAGGTAACTCACAGACCTTTTGTTTTTTAGGTTATTCTCATAGCACTTCTTTGCTTCTTTCTGGTCGGATTTGATGGTGATCACCACCCCCTCCATAGATGGCAACTTCACCTTCATGTGCCGGGTCGACGGTATAGCGCCTATCCTGTTGAGCGTGGGTCTGCCCCGCAGGATGTTGTATGCTGAAGGAGCATTTACGACAAGGTATTTGATTTTCTCCGTTCTCGAACCCGCCTCATCTGTAAACGTAGTCCTCAACTCTATGTACCCCCTGACCTCCACCTGGTCGCCAGCGAAACCATACAAACACCCTCCATAGGGCCTCAGCTGGTCAAGGGGTAGTTCCAACTGTGTGAAAGTCGGCCAGAACATCACGTCTGCCGAGCTTCCTTGGTCCACCAGAACCCTGTGGACCTTTCTTCCCGCTGTGATCAACGAGATGACTATGGGATCGTTGTCATGAGCCACAACGTCCCGAAGATCTTGCTTGGTGAACGTAATGTCCACATCCGGCGAGTGGTCTTCAAACATATCCACCGTCATCACAAACCTCGCATACCTCTTCCTCTGTGATGCGGTGCATCCACCCCCTGAGAAACCCCCTGCAATGGTGTGGATTTCCCCGTGTGTAGGCATCTCGTGCTGCTGAGCCTCAGCACCTGCTGGCTGGGAGCTCGACGCGCCCCCCGTCCTTCTATCCAGCAAATAGTCATTTAGGAACCCGCTCTTGACCAGATCGTCGAGCTGGTATCCTAAAGCCAAGCACGAATCCACAGTGTGGCCAAAGCCCTGGTGAAACTCACACCAGGCGTCTGGCTTTGGTCCCAGCACCTTGTCGCCTACCTTCTCGGGCGCTTTCAACCTAGCTGATATGTTGGGAATGGCGATCAGGTCTGCCAATCCCATGACAAACTTGTGCTTAGGCGGGCGATTGTATTCCCGGCGTGCTGGTTGCGGGCGTCCTTAGCCCCTGCCCTTGTTCTTCCTTGGATCATAAGGATGGCGAGTCCTCTGATCCCTTCTGGCCGCCGCTGTCTCCAACACCCTCTGTAGCTGGATCCTGGTCTGGGCGCGTGGCCTAGCGGGAGCCACGATTCCTCTCTTCTCGGCGACTTCACTCTCGTCGGCGATGTGGGCCACCGCAAGTCGCCTAACCTCAGCAAACGTGGCGGGGTGAGCCCTGATCAATGCCTCGCAGAATGGTCCCGGCAGCACGCCCTTCTTAAATGCGTAGACCAGCATTTCTTCATCTTTGGCCGGCGATCGGACCATCTGCGCCCCAAAACGATTCAGGTAATCCCTGAGGGACTCTCCCTGATACTGCCTGATATCGAACAAATCGTAAGACACCCTGGGCGGTGCTTTATTCACGATGTACTGCTCGACGAAAATCTTCGAGAACTGTTGGAAGTTGGTTATGTGACTTGTAGGCAGGCTCACAAACCATTCCAGCGCCGTTCCTTGGAGTGTGCTCACGAACATCTTGCAGTACACGGCGTCTGATCATCCTGACAGCATCATCTGCGTATGGAACGTGGTGAGATGAGCCTTAGGATCCTCCACGCCAGTGAAAACAGCCTTAATAGGTACCACACTCGCAGGAATAGGCGTGTCAGTAATCGCCTGAGCGAAAGGCATAGGAAAAACACGGGGCGGCGTCGACGGCGCGACCTCTTCAGCAATAGAACGCCCTCGCTGCTTCTGAAGAGCTTGACGCAGCTCTTCAGTCACTTTGCTAAGCTCATCATCCCTGGCCCGAGAGGCGACCAGGTCCTCATGCATTCTCGACTGTTCTATGCGCGAGGCTTCCACAGTTGCCTGCAACGAACGCATAATCTCCACCATCTGCGCCATGGTCATGGCGCCGGCGCCTTCAGCAGCAACGGGCGCAACTGGACTTGAACGGTTGCTTCTCATTTTTCTCATGAAACTTGACGAATCACAGAGTGCAATGAACAACTCTTCCTTCAGCGACGATCGATTCAGCGATCAATCGGTGAAAACTGCGCGAAACTCCGAAAGAAAACTCAAGAACACAGAAAACTCTCCACAGAAACCTGCGACTCCACCAGAAACCACCGCTTCTTCCACGAAAAACCAAACAAGCCAAAGAACTCAAATCTCTCCGAACAAAACTCGCGCAATCAGCAGAAAACTTCACCTCACCGAACAAAACCCCGCACGAACGGTGGAAAACGCGAGACCACCGAACAAAACTTAGATGATCAGCGAACAGTGGTTGTACCACCGAATAAAATAAAGATCACACTGCAATAATGGGTGAGTGGTATGATTTTTTTTCTAAAAAAAATAAAATAATCACTATTTTATTTATGCGAATCAGTGGGCTAATCCACCTCACACCGTTATTAATCCGCACAGACGATAGATTATGGACCAAAGTGGGTTAGATTAATGAGTTCACCCCACAATTTTTTTAAGGACTGGCATGGCCCGTCCCACCATCCCTAACCACCACAAATTTCAATACAAATTTTGAAAACTTCCATTTTGTCCATGTAAATATATTCCACGATATTTTTGTCTTCAATGAACAATTTTTTAATTTTCTCCTCATCAGCTCCCGAGATAAAATGTGAATTGTTCCCATATTCCACTGAGATTCTTAAACTCATTCATTTTCTTGTATAGAAATACTGATTGTCATTTTCACCCATTTTCTTGATTGATCTTTTTTGTAGTTGCGATCTAACTTGCCACCATTTATTTAGCTGTTTCACATTTTCATTTAACATCCTTTGCAGAAGATCTAACTTCATCTTGGTATTCTTGCTTTTGGGTTTTTTCATCTCTACCCTCTTTGAAAACCATACTTTGTATATTATATCATTTTTTAAACTTTCCATGTTTTGGAATTTTGAGGAACATTATACCTCTATGACTATTATGTGATCAAATTGTCTGTCTAGTCTCCCTTCATTTAATCCTTTAAGTTATTTTAAATTGGACAAAATCCTTCTTCATTATATGAAAAACCTCCCCACCTTTCTCTAGTTAATACAAGGTTTACCGTAACTTTAGCATACCAAAATCATCACTTTTAAGCCCTTTATTCAACATTAATAATGCAGTGTTGCATATTTTATTCAACATTAATTATGGTCTAATATCTGGAAGTGACAGTCATTTTGCATCATGCTCATGCTATATATATATATATATGTATATACACACACATTCTTATAATAACCTTTTTGTTTCGACACTTATATTCCTATTATAATCTACTTAAGTGAATCCATAACGCGGCTTTGTTTTCCTTTTCCTTTTTCTTTGATCACAACTATAAATTCCAATAGTAATAACTTTGAATTATTTTTTAAAATATAACTTTCAAATATAAACTAATTTATTTAATATTTAAGTATCAATTTTATAAAATAATTTTACAAAAATTTAAGTAAGAGAATCCTGGTTTGGATTCTTTAGTTAAAACAGTGAAGTAATCCATTGATCTAATAAATTTTATTTCATTGTGCAAATTTTTTTTCCTTTTTTAATGAATAGAACACCTCCACCAACAATGGCGTTTGTCTAAAGTGATTTTATTAAGCACGCGTTTGTGTTTAATTAGAGGTGTAAATTTTAGAAAGTTCTGGTATTTAAATTTGCTTATGTGTCAATACGTGCATACTTATGTGAATTAATGCATGATCCTGCTTGCTGACCAGAACGTTGAAGCTTGCCTCGTCAAACTTGGATCGACGTGTGCGCCGCTTCAACCTCCGTCCTTCGCCGCGATCCACCTCAAGAACCTGCAAAAGAACAGAGCGGCGCCGCTGCGGCCGATCGCACTCCAATGCCCAAGTCAGTGACTGAACCACCAAATACTTCAAGAGTAACACTCAAGAACTCTCAAGGAACCGTGAACCAGTTCTCTCTCAGTATACTCAAGAACTCGCAAGCGTAAAGAATACAATCTGAACGTGCGTACCTCAGAAGTTCGTTGGGAAACCCTCATATACCTGGGCACTTTCTCTCTCTTGGCAGTTACACATCTGGACACGTGGCTCGCATCCAGCTGTACACGTGCCATCATCTGGAGCCTCCTTGACTTGGGCGCTGCTTCTGACTCTCTTTTGGCTAAGTTACTTATGCATGATACTACTCAGTGCATAGCTGTCCTGGAGTGCGATCTCTACTGGATTGGCGAGCTAGGGTGCCTTCGTACACACCTTCCCTGTGGTCTCGCCGGCCGCCTTCATAATCTGCACCACCTTCATCTTCGGCGATGTGCTTGCTCCGGCGATCTCTAATCACTTGGTTGCCTGAGTTTACATCTGGCGACTTCATCTTTAACCCGGTGACCGCCGGTTCTGGTGTGCTGGAGATCGGAGCACGCCAACTTAATAACTGGCGACTTCACGAGCCCCCCGACTTCCTTCCCTTCTGCCAGCAAGGCGTCTCGTCAACACGCCTATACAATAGCTTGATGCCACGTCATCACTTCCGACTACCAGGGCGGTACAATGCGAATAAAGTATGAAAATATGACTATATTATTTACAATTTCTTGTTTAATAATTTTTAAAGTTGTTAACCGTTAAAATTACTTTCATATCATCACCACTATCAGCTATTCCATGAAAAGTGAATAATATCTTATAGTTCATTAATGTATAAAGTGTTTTTTTCAGGTTGACCTCGTTGTTGATTGACTCTGGAAATAGGTTGTGGCTCCGTCTGTCTTTGCAGGAATTTGATCTTTTCCTGAGATGTTGGAACGTGTCTCTGTTTAAAACAAAGGGAGTGTACCGACCCGTCCTCGAGCGTTGATCACAGTCAGCATTTGGTAGGACCCATCAAGGGCGTGATGAGGTGAGGAGAGGAGTCGGCCTCGGGCGTTGACTGACCTCGGACGTTGACCGGCCTCGGGCGTCGACTGGGTTCGGACCAAGAAGCACTTGTGCAAAGTGGCGCCAGCTCCCGATACCCACGGGTAGGAACGACTGTGGAGGAGGCAGCGCCATAGGGCGTGGAGGCCTCGGGCCTCGACACCGGCAGAGGAAGATGAGTCAGAAAGGTGGCTTGAAGGTCACATCCCACCTATCAGTGCAGAGAAGCCCCGGATCGCTGAGACCATGCATGAAGGTGTAGGGAAGCGGTAGTACGCCCCACCGCCAAAGAACCACTGGAGCCGATACGACTCGGTAGAGTCTCGTTCCAGTGGTGATCGGCATGCATGGGACGTGCGAAGGCAATATACGCTCAGCCTGGATAAACCCTCTAATATTGGGCGTATGAGTTGACGCTTGAGGGATCATCCCGCACAGTTGCACTTCGAGAAGGGAGACTTACATGCTGGGATTTCCCTAAGTTAGGTGGCAGCGTTGTAAGGCCACCCACATAGAGTTACGCTTAAGTCAGGAGGAGACACGTGGCAAAAGTACTGGAAATGTATATAAGCTTTCGCTAGCAGCATACTAAGGTACGTTTTGAGTCACTTAACGTTTTACACATTCTGAGTCATTTGCGCTTACACACTGTACGCACGAGTGACTTGAGAACTAGAGAGAAAACAGTTAGAATTCAGTTATGCACCTTCTGAACATTGCAGTTGTGGTGTTCTGATACGGAGGTGCACGGTGTTTTTTTCCAGTACTGACTTGAGCGTCGGAGTGCAAACGGTCGTGAGGGCGCCCTTTGTTCTTTCTGTTTCAGGTATTCACGGCGACGAAGGGTGAAGGTTTGGAACGAAGAAGAAGGAGTCCTTGATACGCAGGTCTTAGCTACGCACGAAGAACGATTTGGTCAACCGGCAGGAACAGAGAGTCCTACCTATTTATTGCACTCCGACAATCAAGTCAGTTCAGGGTTTATAGAAACAATGAGTAAATAAGCAAGTAGTTTCAGTCTTAGAAATAATGTACCTTTACCAGGGATCTCAAATCCCTTTTATAGACTACTTTTAGGTTACCTCTTGTAACAACCCTTCTCTCACGAGAACCTTATCTCGAGTGAAAGTATGTTTAATGGAGAGAATCTGTTACAATATGCACAATCTTTGTACAACAACCGCACAGAATCTTCCCTCCTTGGAGTGCATAGTTTTAACAGCATGGTCGTCAGGGTACCAACTTGTGTACCAGCTTCATGGGGGCCATCTGTTTACCGTAGGCATACTAGCCTTCATGTATCATGCATGCAGCTTATCCCTAAAAATCCTAACATTTTTAGGCTTAGGCGTCTCTAGGGAATATTTACTTGTGCTAGACCCGAATGTACTATACACACCACATGCACTTTCTCGCTGATAAGATCTTATATATATGAATGAACCTCAATGCACGCATTCCAAGGCCCACTTATATGACCCATTAACTCGACCAGACCACCGAGCTGACCTGCTAGATACAGTGCCAATGTCTGACCACCAATCATTGAGTCTAGCACTCTGGTCGAGGACACAAGCCCCCCAGGCTCAAACTAAAACCTATTTCAGTGAAGAGTCTAATTGCTAGCCTACGGCGACCTACGTGTCTTATGAGTGATGCGACGTGCACAATGCTTTGAGGTGACGTCCCACCATACTCCATCACGAGCGTACACATGGCCATCTAAAAAACTTCTTTTTCGCCTACCCTTATACATTTTTTAGAGAGCCCTCCTCACCGAAATCAATACCGCCCCTGCCCAGCTACACCCAAATAGCTGGGCATTTTTTCAAGGATTTTCCATCCTATGCGACCACTTTGGCCATCTGCCATCAGTGGAAGTATTCCTATATTTCTTTGAAGGCAAACGACCAGGTCGCCAGTTATGGGTGAGCTTCAATGGGGTTGTTGGGAGAGTTTTGTTGACCCTCTTCCAGCAATCTTACAAGGGTTTTAAGGGCAAGTTCTTCAAGGTCCGCTGCAGCAAGAATGATCCAACCCTCCTGGACGGGTTCTCTCTATACTGGACTTAGGAACCCGAATTCCAAAAACATAGAAGCCTTGAAGACCTGCCCCAACGAGAACGAGAGGTGTGCCTCTTCCTCTCCAACCTCAAGGTGGTGTTTAGTGTTGAACAAGATGCTTTGATGTCTCCAAATCCTAGTGGAAAGCTTGAAGACCTTGCTGCTGTTGTATGTGTGTGTCTTGTTGTTTGAAACTTGTTAATTCACTCCTTAAGTTGATCCAAGCTCAATTGAATCTTTAACATTTTGAAAAGATGGGTTTTCTAAAAGGAAATGAAATTTCAACAGGTTGAAATTTCGATTTAACAGGCTGTTTGACACAGTGGATTTTAGGCTTTGTCTTTGCATTTGTTATCAAACAAATTTTAACAGGTTGAAAATTCGTTTTAACAGGTTGTTTGACACTTAGTAGATTTCAAACTGATTTGGAAAAGCTTTGTCTTTTCCTTTGTTTTCAAACAAATTTTAACAGGTTACAAATTATTTGACACTTAGTGATTTTGAATGCTGTAAAAAAACATTCAATCAGTTATTTCAAAAAATCAACCAACTATTTTGCTGAAAACCTTAACAGACTGTTGTTAGATGGTTTTTCTGTTTTGAATGATTCCAACATTTTTTGGACTTTTGTGGTAAACTGTTTTAACCATTTGATTGAAAGATAAAAAGGTGTTTTTTACGCTCTTATGTTTAAACTAAGAAAAGAGATCAATCAAAAACAGTTTTGAAAGAGCTTTGGATCATCTCAAGTGTGTGGAATAGGATTGGGTCTTGTATTCTGATCTTTGATCTTGTGATTTACCCAGGTGTTTTCTATTCCCTTCCTTCTTAATAATTGTATATCTGTACCGGTGTTTCCAAGAAGTGTTGTGTGTTCTTGAGGGGATCAAGATCAACATTCTTGGAGTGTGAAATCCTGTAAAGTCAATGGGATTCTGGCTTGAGGTGTGTGGTGTTGCAAAGTGGGTGAGTGGGCTTTGTGGGATTCAAAGTCACCTCTTTGTGGTTGTGTAATTTGTAATTTGTGATTGATTACATAATGAATTCTCAGTGGTTTCTAAGGACTGGATGTAACTTAGGTGTTGAGTGAACCAATATAAACATTTTGTGTGAATTTATCTATCCTTACACTCTTTAAATTGCTTTAAATTTGTTTTGATAAAACTGTTTGGGAAGTCCTAAGAGGCCTTGGGGCTATATGCGAGGAACAATGATCTCCGCATTGAGGTGGAGAAGCTGAAGGAAGAGCTAGTTGGGAGAGACGAGGAGGTGGCCAGGCAAAAGGAGGAGCTGACACAAAAGGATGAGCTCTTGCAGAAAACCAAGGAAGACCTGATGAGTGATGTTGCTGATTCCTACACGATAGGCTTTGAAGATGTTGTTGCCCAAGTCACCTGCGTCCATCCTGAGTTGAACCTCTCCCAAATAGGCTTAGGAAAAACTGTCGTAGATGGGCAACTGGCAGATGAGGAATAGCCATGCGGGATTCCACTGCTATTGCCTCCCTTTTGTAATCTTATGAACAATTTACAATTCTTGTATATATGCATGTGTTTCTTTTCCTGACTTCGACTAGCCTGGTTACAATGTATGTCTCAAATGACCACAACTTCCATAACTAGTCGATTAAACGAACGCCAATGATCGCCCACGCTCAAGTAACGTGGTCATCATGATAAATTAATCAATGGTAAACTATGATTCGGGGTACCTGAGCTCAGAGCCTCTCCGGGCAACAGGTCCTCTCATGTAAATCGCTTCAACCGTACCTACTCCCTAAAAGAAGGTTTCACTGTGATTCGTGCCAATACAATGGCAAGCGGCGATCAGGGTTACCTGATCTCTCTAAGCAAGAGGTATTCACACCTGAATTGCTATGAGCCTTTCTGCTCCCTAAAGGGAGATTTCGGTGTGGTTTGTGCCAATACAATAGCGAGCGACTATCAGGGTTACCTGAGCTCTCTGAGCAAGAGGTATTCAAGCCTGAATTGCTATCAACCTTTTTGTTCCCTAAAGGGAGATTTCTGATGTTATCTAAGTATACTGCAAGCATATTTTTTCAAATAACTTTTTATTGGGCGACCTCATTGAAAAACCCTGATAAAGGAAAAATAGTGTCCCCTTAAACGTTCATATTGCATACAATAGCACAATCAACTGAATTAAAACTTAAGATTGGCCCCATTCCATGTTTGGGGAATGATCCCGCCTTCCAAGGTTTCGAGCCTATATGCTCCGTTCCCGAGTACCTCTATCACGCGGAATGGGCCAGTTCATTTGGGAGACAACTTATTCTCCAACTGATAGGGGTGAGCTTTCCGCATTACTAGATCGGCGACCTGGAACTGCCGAGGTCTCAACTTGGACTTCTGCTTATACTCCACCCTTGTCTTCAAGACTTTGGCCTTGATGCGTGCTTCCTCTCTCACCTCGTCGAGCAGATCTAAATTCACCTTCCTTTCTTTGTTAGACTCCTCTGCCACGAAGTTTTGGAACCATGGTGAACTTTTATGGATCTCGAAGGGGATCATAGCATCCGACCCATACACCAGGCTAAAAGGTGTCTCCTTGGTGGTTGACTAAGGAGTGGTGTGGTATGCCCACACACTTCGAGGAACCTCGTCTGCCCAAGTTCCCTTGGCTTTCTCCAGTCTCCTCTTCCGTGAAGGTCGTCAGTGAAGGAACCTCGTCCGTGAAGGAACCTCGTCCGTGAAGGTCATCCTTAACTCCACGTGCCCCCTTACTTCCACATGGTCTCCCGCGAAGCCGTACAAACAATCGTCATATGGTCTCAATTGATTGGGTGACAACTGCAATTTGTTAAAGGTTGACCAAAACATTATATCGCCTAAGCTCCCTTGGTCGATAAGGACTCGATGTACCCTTCTTGCTACCGTGACCACCGAGACCACCACTGGGTCATTATCATGTGGGACCACATCCTGTAAATCAGCCTTAGTGAAGTAGAGGTCGGGCTCAGGCAATTGGTCAGGTTCTCGTGCCTTTACTGCCATTACTTCTCTTGCGTACTTCTTTCATTGGGAGGCGGTGCATCCTCCAACTGAGAACCCTCCAGAGATCGTATTGACCTCACCATGGACTGGTACTTCGTGTGCCTGGTCCACTACTGGGGTTAGCACTGTTGAGGCTTCTTGACCTTCCTCTAGGTATTCCTTCAGGAAGCCATCCTTTACCAAATCAGCCAATTAGTGTCCTAGTGCTATACAGTTTCGCAAGCTCTGCCTAAAGGCTATGTGGAAATCGCACTAGGTACCTTAGCTCGGTCCCAAATTCTTGTCACTTTTTTGGGGGAAACTTCAACTTATTAGCCACATCTAGGATGGTGATCAACTCCTTGTGGCTTATTTTGAACTTGTGTCAGCAGCGTAGGTCTCCCTTCGCTCTTGCCCTAGTCTGGTGTTTTTTCGGTTCCTAGGGTACCTGACGGGCCAATGTACTCTTCTCTGTCACAGCTTCATGTATTCTCATAGGCTGAGTTCGGCTGCCCTCCCAGGGTCTCGTCGGCCCAACGCTTCCGCGTTTTACCGTTACCTGCTCCTCTACGTCGATGTGGGCAATAACTCACCGCCGGATCTCGCTAAACGTCTTTCGTCGACATCTTATTAAAGAATCGCTAAACTGCCCTAACAGAATTCCTCGCCCAAAGGCGTTCACCATCAGAGCTTCGTCCTTTGTGTGGAGCTTTACCACTAACGCCCCGAACCTGTTTAGGAAGTCCTTCAGGGGCTCTCACTGGTACTGCTTCACCTCGAAGAGGTCGAAGGAAACAGGGGGTGGAGCTCGGTTGACTATGAACTGCTCTCTGAACAATGTAGCAAACTGATCGAATGAAGTTATGTGTCAGTCGGGGAGACCAATGAACCAATCTAGTGGCGTGCCTGCGAACGTCCCCATGAATAGCTTGCAATGCATGGCATCCGTTCCTCCTGAGATCATCATTTGAGTATGCAAAGCCGTGATGTGGGCTTCCGGGTCTTCTGTACCTGTAAAGGTAATTCTGGGTGTCATGAAATTTGTTGGTATCACGACATTCGTAATTGCCTCGGAGAACGGCATGGGGCGAGCCCTGACGAGAATAGGCGGGCTATGCTACCCTGTTGTACGTTCCCCTAAGCGTTGTAGGTCTCTCCGCAGCTCCTCATTGGCCCTGCGTAACTCTTCGTTGTCTGCTTGCTATGCGTCTAGCTCGACCTTAAATTGGTCTTGTCTGTGGGCCTACTTGGCCCGAACCTCGACCAAACCCTCTCCTGGTCAGCCTTGGACGCTGCCACTGCCTGCAGGAGAGTGTTCAAGGTTTCCATGAGTTGTTGTAGGGTGGCATTGTCACCTTACTCCTATCCAATTGGACATTGTCGAGTATTCCTCATATCGCCTGATAGCTTTGATCACAACTGTGGGTAGGACCTAGTTTTATCAGGCCCCATGGTGGGCGCCAAATGTTCTTGCCGGTTGATCTGGTCGCTGGTTGACTCCGGGAACAGGTTGTGGCTCTGTCTACCTCTGTTGGAATTTGCTCTTTCCTTGGGATGTTGGAACGCGGCTCCGTTTGAAACAGAGGGGGCCCTACCTATTTATTGAACTTCGACGATCAAGTCTGTTCAGGGCTTATAGAAACAATGTACCTTTATTAGGGATCTCAAATCCCTTTTATAAACTACTTTTAGGTTACCTATTGTAACAACCCTGCTCTCACGATAACCTTATCTCGAGTGAAAGTATGTTTAATGGAGAGAATCTGTTACAACGTGCACAATCTTTGTACAACAACCACACAAAATCTTCCCTCCTTGGAGTGCATAATCTTAACAGCATGACCGTCAGGGTACCAACTTGTGTACCAGCATCATGGGGCCCATTTGTTTAGGCATACTAGCCTTCACATATCATGCATGCAACTTATCCTTAAAAACCCTAACGCTCTTAGACTTAGGCATCTCTAGGAAATATTTACTTGTGCTAGGCCCAAATGTACTATACACACCACATGCACTTTCTTGCTGATCAGGCCTTTACATATATGAATGAACCTCAACGCACGCATTCTTGAACCCACTTATATGACCCATTAACTCGACTAGACCACCGAACTGACCTACTTAATGCAGGTGCCAATGTCCGACCACCGATATTGAGCCTAGCACTATGATCCGTTACATAAAATAATATAGATGAGGAAACACTTACTTCATTTTCCTCTAGATAATCTAGATAAGAAAAAAAAAAACTTACTTTGTTTCAAGAATTGATATGTACAAGACAAGGGGTAATTGACCTGACGAATCTGTGTGATAGGAAGAGATCCGGCATTCCTGAATGAAATCATATCAATGGTCTCTTGGGCCCCATTAAAAAAGTTTGCCATCTTTTATTATTATTTGGAAGATAAACTGATAAACACATTCATGGTAAAGGCAAATTTAAGTGCAATAAGTGAGGAGAAGACAGAGTGAACAGTGACAGTTTGGCAGCAACAATAAACATTCAAATTCCAAGCTTTTTCAGATTGGTCATGCTTGTGCACAGTAACACGCACACACTTTTCTGCATTAGGTAGGAACGTGAAAAGGAATAAGAAGGCCATGGAGGGTCCCTATCTCATACCTGTACTTTGCTGCTTCCTCATTCAATTGCCCCTTCACTCAACATCAACCACCACACTTTGCAGAAGCAAAAGCCACTAACATAGCATAACAACAACAACCATCTTATTACTACTACTAGTTTTATTATTATTATTACTACCCTGAAAAAATATATATAAAGTGACGTCTCTCTGTGTTGAAACTGATTCGTGGTATAAAAATGGTCTGTGACGGCAGTGCCCTGGCAGGCCCTTTATTACATAGACATGGTTATGGTCAGTGGCACCCTTCATTCTCTGTCATAATCATAATTCAACCGTGTAAAAAGGCTTTTACCATTCCACTCCTCCCCTTCACCTCTCACTTTTCAGACACCGAAGTGTCTGAGGTTTTATTAGGAAACACCTCTTCCCCACTTTCTCTAACCTTTTTGCTCCCAACTTTCTTTTTTTCTTTCTGCCTTCGGTTTTATACACCTCCACAGAATGGATGTAAGCTTCTTTGGTACCCTTTCTTTTTAGTCACTACTTATGGTTATAACTAATGATTGGTTTTTCATGGTAATAGGAGTGGAAGAGAGACGCAAACATTCCAGAGTTTGGGAACTGGGATTTCACCAATGAGTTCCCAATCACTCGCTATTTCGAGAGTGCAACACAGCCGCGTGTGCTTCGTTACACTTCTTCCTCCGCTGAAACTCGTCTCCACAACAAACCTCGCCCCCTTCGAAATCATAGCAAACAGGTTCCTTTAATTACTTCCTCAAATTCATGCATGATGATACGGAGGTGTTGTGAACTGTGACGGCTCATGATGTGGTTGTTGAAAACACATGGGCTTCGTTTGTCATATTCTTGCTTTATGGCCAAACCATGAAACCGGTTTCTGAGGCTGTTTGACTTAATTTGTGACTGTGGGTGCAGGATACGAGGAACAAGGGAAGGAGGTGCCCACATGGTAATGCTAACAAAGGAAATGTGTACGTCGTAAGGGAACAGTCAAGGAAGACAAATAGAAGAAGGAAGCATATGCAGGTGCAAGAAGACCACACTGCTCCACGAACTCCCAAACCCGTTGACGAAGATCTCTATAAGATCCCTCCCGAACTCCTCCACACTTCCAACAAACGGGTGCCTCATCCAACTCACCCAACTCTCTTCTTTTTTTCTTATTTATTTTAATGCCATGTTTGTGCAAAAAATGTCTTGACTTCATTTATTATGGTTTTGTAGAAGAAAATTATGGGGTTCATTTCCAGGTGTCTTGTACTTCTTGCTTGTCATGAGCATTGCTAAGCTGGAATCGGAAGGGGAGTTTTTTGCAGAGGGAACGGAAATGTGTTTCAATAATGGTGACAGTGACGCTTGTTGGTTTTTTTATATGGGATTAAGATGTGAATGTTTTGATTTTTAAAATTTATCTTTTGAGTGGCCATATTATATATATAGCTTCCTAAGTCATTGAAGTGAAGTGAGATTAATTAATAGCTGTTTGTAAATGCGGTGAATGTGAGTGTCTAACGCTAATTAATACTAATAGTGAATGCAGGTGTCGGGGGCGGTGGTGTGGTGTGGTGTCTCTTTTATTGGAATGATGCTCTTGGTTGGGACTTTGGTGGGATTATGCATTCAAGCATTAACTACTCATCCCATCCATTGTCACTTTCAGTATGCAAACATCTTTTCTTAGCCATGACAACATAGTGAAGCATCGAACTAGGTGGGCTATGGTGGACCACAATAATATCCATCCATTAGATTAATCTGGTTACTGTAGTTTAGTTCGCACCAGGCTTTTCAACTCCTTCCCATCAAACTCTCTTGCCACACTCTCACAAATCACTTCTCACATGTAGTTGGTTTTGTTTTCCTTTCTTTTCTCATCTCTTGTCAAACTCCCTTCACCGGAGAAGCGTGCAACTCCATCCATCATAACTATGCTTCCGTCTCCGTCATTGACAACACTACGTACACCTCCTCCACAACCTCTTCAACGTGGTACTGTGCACGTCAACAGCATCATCGTGTGCTTCTTCAAAATTCTAGAAGCGTGCATAATACCAAACTCCAAGCTCTACGTTTGCAAAAAAAAAAAAATTGATAAAGGGAAATATTTTTTAATTTTTTTATCAGTAGATAAAGGGAAATATAATATGGTAAAGTTCAAGAGGGACACGTGAATTGAAATTTAAAAAATTTCCGTATATTTAAAAATTTACTCTTTTGAAATTTTACTTCGCTTAATCAACATATTAAAAGTTTCAGTTTTAACAACTTAATTTACTAAGATTTCCACAAGCACAAATTAAAAACAAGAATTAAAAGATAAAAAAAAGAAGAATTTTTATATTGAAGAGTGAATTTAGCTATGCTAGCTATTGTCATACTAAAAACAACAAAATCAGATTACAAGATGGATTAGAATAAACTGCAGAATTCTACAGAAAATACATAACATGATCTAACTAATTACACTGATAATCAAAAGATAAAAAAAAACAAAAGAATTTGTATAACGAAGAGTGAATTTAGCTATACTAGCTACGCTCATACTAAAATCAGATTACAAGATGATGGACCAGAAATGAACTGCAAAATTCTATAGAAAATATATAACATGATCTCACTAATTACACTAATAATCAAATCAGATGTTTTTCTATGAACAAACAAAATTGACTTCCAAGATTACTAAAGTCTCAAGAACACAACTTTTAATCTCATAATTAGAACTCTTCAGAAAAAATTCTTTCTCTAATTTTTTTTTTTCAAAAACAAGTTTAACATATTGAAACTTCATAGGAATATGTTGATTTCACTTATTGGTATACACAGACTGAATCATAGTTCCAGTATGTTAAAAACAAACTAATAAAGCCGTTTTAGAAAATAAGTAATTTCAATTGGGAAAATAAGTAATTTCAACTGGTCAGCCGTCGTTGACTTCAAAGGTAGATGGTGGTTGTTCCTATCTCCTGGTGGGCTAGCAAAATATTCTTTCAACTTGAGGAATGATTCCTGACACTCCTTGGTCCATACGAACCTGCTATTTCTCTTTAGGCACTAGAAGTAGGGATGCCCCTAATCTCCTCCCGCTAACACGAATCTGGACAAAGCCGCCATACGAACCTGCTATTGCCTCTATCCCACGCTCAGTGAGTAGGAACCCTAAAAACTTGTCTGTCTCTACCCCAAACACACACTTTTCGGCGTTCAACTTTAACCTGTACTTGGCTATCTTGGTAAATAACTCTTCAAAATTAGTGACGTGTTGATCCTTCACCTGGGAGGTGACCACCATGTCGTCCACATACGCTTGGACATTTCGCCCTATCATGGGCGCGAGTACTCTGTCCATCAACCGCTGGTAGGTTGCACCTGCGTTCTTTAGCCCAAAGAGCATTACCTTGTAGCAATAACAGGAGAGCTTTGTCATGAACGCTGTCTTGCACAAGTCCCTAGGATGCATCCAGATCTAGTTGTATCCAGATAAGGCATCCAGAAGCTAAGAAGCTAAGAAGCTTGCAGCCTGATGCGCTGTCCACCAGGGCGTCGATACTGGGCAGTGGGTACGAGTCCTTCGGGCAAGCTTTGTTCAAATATGTGAAGTCGATGCACATTCTCCACTTGTCGTTGGCTTTCTTGACCAATACTACGTTCGCTAGCCATTTGGGGTACTGGATCTCCCTTATGTGGCCAGCGTCTAACAACTTCTGAGTCTCCTACCTGATGACCAATCGCTTTTCTTCATTGAACTTTCTTCTCCTCTAGCGTACCGGTCGAACCTGGGGGTCCATGGTGAGGTGGTGGCACAGGAAATCTGGGTTGATGCCAGGCATGTCTAAGGCAGTCCATGCGAAGGCATCCAAGTGTCGTGCTATCACCTCAACAATCTGGTCCTGCACCTCCTAGCTTAGGGACCTGCCCAGCTTGAATTTCCTTCCCCAATCTCTTTTTCCAGCACTTCCTCTGCTGGTTCGAGTCGATCTTTTTGGGCGACCTCTACTCGGGTAACCCCTTCTCCCCCTAGGGGTTGGTGGGTTACAACGCACAACCCTCTCTTCGTCTTTAGGCTATTCTCGTAGCACTTCTTTGTTGCCTTCTAGTCACACTTGATTGTTATCACCGTTCCCTCAAGGGAGGGAAACTTCATCTACATGTGCCTCGTGGAGGCTACCGCCTTTGTTCTGTTTAGGGCAGGTCTGCCCAGAAGGATGTTGTAGGCTGAAGGGGCGTAGACAACAAGGTACCTTATGTTCACTGTGCGAGATGCGACACCATCTGTGAAAATGGTTCTTAGCTCTATGTGCCCTCACACCTCCACCTGGTCCCCAGCAAAGCCATATAGGCAATCGTCGTAAAGCCTCAACTGATCGGTTGACAATTGTAGCTTATTGAAGGTCGACCAGAACATCATGTCTGTCGAACTTCCCTGGTCGATGAGGACTCGATGCACCTTCCTACATGCTGTTACCACGGAAATCACCACATGATCGTTGTCATGTGGGACTACATCCTGCAGATCGGACTTCGTGAAGCGGAGTTTGGGGTCTAGGGACTGGTCGACCTCCTCTGCTTCGACTGCCATCACCTCTCTGGCATACTTCCTTAGTTGGGAGGCAGTGCATCCTCCTCCCGAGAATCCCCCAACGATCGTGTTGATTTCTCCATGGAAAGGTATTTCATGTCCCTGATTTCCCACGGGGACCGTTGCCGTAGGGGCTCTATGGGTCTCTTGCAGGTATTCCTTCAGGAAACCATTCCTGACCAGTTCATCTAACTGGAATCCTAACGCCAAGCAGTTGCGCAGGCTGTGGCCAAAGGCTTGGTGGAACTCGCACCAAGCGTTTTTGCTGGGCCCTAGCCTCTTATCGATCTTCAGTGGAGACTTTAATCTATCGGCCACGTTGGGGATGGCGAGCAACTCCTTAAGGTCTATCCGAAAATTGTGTCTGGTGGGGGCGTTTTCTTTCGTGCGTGCTCTGGTCTGGGGCTTCCTTGCTTCATACGGTGACTATTTTCCCGGGGCTTTCTTATTCGTCGTGGCCTCATGTACCGTTATAGGCTGAGGACGACTGGTTCCCCGAGGTCGGACTGGGCCAATGCTACCGCGTTTCTCTATGACCTCTCATTCTGCGAAGATGTGGGCCACTACTCGACGTCTGATCTCGCAAAACGTCCTTGGGCGACATCTTATTAGTGAATCATTGAAGACCTCAAGTCGTTGGGCAGCATCGCTAGGGTCAATCACCGCATCCGAGGTATTGTCCGCTTTGGAGGTCGGTGCTCTGTCACGGTTTTGTCCTTAAAAGGTGCCTCGAAGGGTGAAGGGAGGAGGGAGTATATAAACTGCCCTTGGCCTCGATTCCTGAGCGATGTGGGACTGTATTGGCATACGGGAACAAGCCCCCCAGTCGAGGTCTAAGGGGAGTGGATCCCCCTAGTTGAGGGGCGAAGGAGCCTCTTCGGCCCTACGGTGGGTGCCATTGTTCCGACCTCAAGTCGTTGGGTAGCATCGCTAGGGTCAATCACCGCATCCGAGGTGTTGTCCGCTTTGGAGGTCGGTGCTCCGTCACGGTTTTGTCCTTAAAAGGCGCCTCGAAGGGTGAAGGGAGGAGGGAGTATATAAACTGCCCTTGGCCTCGATTCCGGGGCCAACTCATGCGCCCCTAATTACTAGTTACTTGCCCTAGGGGTGTATCTTCCTTTCTCTCGTACCATGCACGTGGTTCTCCCCTGGTTATGGCCCTTTCATGGGTCGTATCTGTACCAGAGTCTCCCAGCAGTGGTGTGGATACTTCACAAGTCAGGATATCCCCTTCTGGTGCTAGACTTATGGCCTTGAAGCCACCTTTCTCTTCTCCTTTTTACTGTTCTGGACTGCCGAGGCTCGAATCCTCTTTGCGATGTCTTTGCTCGGCGATGTCTTACTTCAGGCGACGTCTTACTCGGGCGATGTCTCGAGCGGTCGACTTGTTGGCTTTCCTTCCTTGGGTCCCTTGAGGGGTCCCACCATGTGTTTGACTTTGACTTCTGGTCAACACCCAAGGACGGGACGGTACACGAACAGTTCTTCTAAGTCAGCAACATGCTGACTTTTCTCCAGGGACGTCACGACCATATCATCAACATAAGCTTGCACGTTCCTCCCAAGCATAGGCGCAAGCACCTTATCCATCAGCCTCTGGTACGTGGCTCCCACATTCTTCAGCCCAAAGGGGTCTTTTCTTCATCCATGGGGTGCATCTTAATTTGATTGTACCCTGAGAAGGCGTCCAAGAAACTTAACAACTTGCACCCTGCTGCGCTGTCCACCAGGGCATCTATATTCGGCAAAGGATAGGAATCCTTTGGACAGGCTTTGTTCAGATCTGTGAAGTCGACGCACATTCGCCATTTCTCATTGCTCTTTTTACCAATACAACATTGGCGAGCCATTTTGGATACTGTATCTCCTTGATATGACCTGCGGCGAGGAGTTTCTGTGTTTCATCTCTGATCGCCTGTCTCCTTTCTTCGTTGAACTTCCTTCTTCTCTGTCGGACTGGCTCGATTTGAGGGTCCATTGCTAAACGATGACATAGGAAATCAGGGTCAATCCCCGGCATATCTGAGGCAGACCACGCGAACGCGTCCAGATGTCTGCCTATCACCTTGGCGATCTGGTCCTGCGTCTCGCCATCTAGGGTCTTCCCCAGCTTGAATGTTTTTCTGCCGATCTTCTTCTCAAGCCAATCCTCAAAAGGTCGGGGCCTCTTCTCGCTGGCAACCAGCGCTCTTGCAATACCTGACTCCCTGGCGATCGCCGGACGGTTTTTCTCTTCCTCCACCCGGGCGGCGCTCTCGGACCTCACTTCGACATCCTCCATTGTCACATCGCCTTCGGTGGCCACCTCCAACGCTGCATCCACAACTCACTGGTTTTCCTGCGCAGGCTCCACGCCAGGGGGCAGAGTTGTGGTTACATGGCATACCGATCTCTTGTTCTTGAGGCTGTTTTCGTAGCACTTCTTTGTCTCCTTCTGATCAGAGCGGATGGTGATGACTACCCCCTCCATTGAAGGTAACTTGACCTTCATGTGCCGCGTGGAGAGCATAGCCCCTATCCTGTTGAGTGTTGGCCTTCCCAACAGGATATTGTATGCCGAAGGAGCGTTCATGACAAGGTACCTGATCTTCTCTGTGCGCGAGGCTGCTCCATCCGTGAAAGTCGTCCTTAACTTAATGTACCCCTGACCTCCACTTGATCGCCAGCAAAATCGTATAAGCAGCCCCCATATGGCCTCAGCTGGTCTGGAGATAGCTGTAACTTTTCGAAAGTCGGCCAAAACATCACATCTGCCGAGCTCCCCTGGTTGACCAACGCTCGATGAACCATCCTTCCCGCCGTATCAAACGAGATTACAATGGGATCGTTGTCGTGGGGCACAACATCCCTGAGGTCTTCCTTGGTGAACGTGATGTCCACATCGGGTAAGCGATCCTCGAAAGCTTCTACTGACATCACAGACCTTGCATACTTCTTGCGTTGCGACGCGGTACACCCACCGCCTGAGAACCCACCGCCTGAGAACCCACCAGCTATGGTGTGGACCTCGCCATGAATGGGTACCTTGTGCTGCTGTCCCTCACTACTCACCGGTTGTGAACCTGACGATTGTCCCGTCTGCTTCTCCGCAAAGTAGTCCTTCAAGAAGCCATTCTTTACGAGTTCATCCAACTTGTAGCCCAATGCCAAACAGTTGTTAATATGGTGCCCGAATGCTTCGTGGAATTTGCACCATGATTCCTTGTGAGGTCCCAACACCTTGTCAGATTTTGCCGGGGGCCTAAACCTATCAGCTATGTTGGGCACAACGATGAGGTCTTTGAGTTCCACCACAAAGTTGGGCCTTAGTGGCCTACTTCCCTCTCTCCTTCCTTCCGCTCGACCCCTAGGCTGGGTCCTCCTGGTTTCATAGGTGCGCTTTCTGTCTGGGTTATTTCTTTCTGTGGCAGCTTCGTGAACCCTAACAGGTTGCGTGCGTATCTGCGCTCTCGGTCGTGTGGGTGCGGCGATCGTGCATTTCTCGTATGCCTCGCCCTCTGAGGCAATATGCTCTACCGCTCGTCGCCTTACTTCAGCAAAAGTTTTGGGGCGGCTGCAGTTAAGCGATTTACTGAAAGACCCGGGACGTACCCCCTTCCTGAATGCGTACACAATCATGGGTTCGTCTGTGGTACCCACCTTCACCACCTGTGCCCCAAAGCGGCTTATGTATTCCTTCAGGGTCTCACCTTGAAATTGCTTTACGTCGAAAAGGTCGTACGGAACTGGGGTTGGGGCCCTGTTGGCTAGTTACTGCTCTCTGAATAGTCGTGAGAGCTGGGCGAAAGACGTGATGTGACCCTCTGGGAGGCTGATGAACCAATCCATAGCCATCCCAGTCAGAGTGATCATGAAGAGCTTGCACCTTACGCCAACCAGTTCTGGGTGTTTCGGTAAGGTTGAATGTTGCTTTGAGGTAACCTGTTGGTTATATTTTTGGGTATGTTTTTCTCACTTTAAGGTTGTTATGCTCCAACCATAAAGGAGAGTTTCTTTTGTGGATGATATAGGAAGTCCACTTGTGGTTACTGTATATGGGTTGGGATACCTCTGATGTATCCCCTTTAATTTTATTTATTCATTGCTGATAAAAAAAAAATCAGAACCGCCAACCAACTACATCTGTGTGTGGAACGCAGTGAGGTGTGCCTCAGGATCTTCCAACCCTGTGAAGGTTACCTTAGGCCCTGTGAACGTATTGGGGATCACTGTCTCTAGGATCGCCTGTGAGAATGGTGTTGTGAATTCCCGAGGTGGGGAGGCAGCCTCAGGTTCGTCTCCGCCACGCCATCCACGGCGTAACTCCTCGTTGGTACGGTGGAGCTCATCGTTTCTCACCTGAGAAGCTGTGAGATCCACCTGCATGAGCTCCTGCTCCGCTTTCGACGCCGCCATTGCGTCCTGCAGCCCTTGCATCATGCCCATGAGTTGTTGCATGGTCATCTCTTCACTCCTGGCGCGTGCAGGTCTAGTGGCCATGGCTTTTTGGAAGCCCTCATACTTATCTGGGTTTTGAGAACTAGAACTGAAAAACGTGTGCGGTGGGACTGATGTTTATATCGGCCCTACGGTGGGCGCCATTGTTCCGACCTCAAGTCGTTGGGCAACATCGCTAGGGTCAATCACCGCATCCGAGGTATTGTCCGCTTTGGAGGTCGGTGCTCCGTCACGGTTTTGTCCTTAAAAGGCGCCTCGAAGGGTGAAGGGAGGAGGGAGTATATAAACTGCCCTTGGCCTCGATTCCTGAGCGATGTGGGACTGTATTGGCATACGGGAACAAGCCCCCCAGTCGAGGTATAAGGGGAGTGGATACCCCTAGGTTAGGGGCGAAGGAGCCTCTTCGGCCCCACGGTGGGCGCCATTGTTCCGACCTCAAGTCGTTGGGCAGCATCGCTAGGGTCAATCACCGCATTCGAGGTATTGTCCGCTTTGGAGGTCGGTGCTCCGTTACGATTTTGTCCTTAAAAGGCACCTCGAAGGGTGAAGGGAGGAGGGAGTATATAAACTGCCCTTGGCCTCGATTCCTGAGCAATGTGGGACTTTATTGGCATACGGGAACAGAAGTGTCCTGGCAGCACTCCTTTCCTGAAGGTGTGCACCGTCATGTCTTCGTCCTTAGTGTGTAGCTTCACCACCTGTGCCCCAAATCTGTTTAAGAAATCTTTCAATGGTTCTCCCTGGTATTGCCTTAATTCAAAAAGATCGTAAGAGATTGGAGGGGGAGCTCGGTTGAAAATGTATTGTTCTTTGAACAATGTTAGGAATTGATCGAACGAAGTAATGTGACCATCAGGAAGACTAACAAACATGTCCAACGCTGTTCCTGAAAACGTACTCATGAACAGTTTACAGTGCATGGCATTGGAGTCTCCTGAAAGCATTATCTGGGTGTGGAAAACTGTGATATGGGCTTCTGGGTCCTCTACACCCGTGAAAGTGACCTTTGGGCCCATGAAGGTGGTTGTTATCACAGTGTCCATGATCGCCTGAGAAAACAGCATGGGGCGAGCCCTAACTGGCATGGGCAGAGCTCGCTCATCCATTGCACGTTCCCCCACGTGTTGCAGATACCTGCGCAGTTCTTTATTGGTTCTGCGCAACTCTTCATTGTTTGCATGCGATGCGGTCAGGTCGACCTAGAAACGATCCTGATCGACTCTGGACGCCGCTACTGCTTGTTGAAGGGCACGTATGGTCTCCATGAGTTGTTGTATGGTGATGTTGTCCCCTCCTTCTAGCGCAGTTGATCCTTGCCTCGTGTTCCTCATGTTGCTGGATCGCTCTCAACACGATTGTGAATGAGACCTAGTTTTATCGAGCCCCACAGTGGGCGCCAAATGTTCTCGCCGATTGACTCAGTCGCCGTTGACTTCAAAGGTAGATGGTGACTCCTCTTATCTCCTGGTGGTTTTTGCTTTCTCCTTTGGTGACTGAGAGTGGCTCCGTTTGAAATAGAGGGGGACCTACCTGTTGATTGCACTCCGACGATCAAGTCAGTACTAGGCTAGAACAATAAGTATGTAAAAGCAGTTTTAGACTCAGAAACGGCGTACCTTTCTACGGTTTTTACCACCCTTTATATAGGTTGTAATTAGGTCAACTTCCTCGTCCCACAAGGATCTTTCCTTAAGTGGAATTAGGGTTACTGGTGAGGCATCTTGTGATGCGTTGCACAAGCTTAGTGCAGCCGTGACACAAGACTTGCCTCTTCTGGAGTGTAATATCTCTAACAGTATGGCCGCCAAGGTACCAACTCATGTACCAGCGTTGCGACGCCATCTGTTCTGTGGGTGCTCTAATTATCCATGTGTCATGCATGCAGTCTTTCCTTGGAAACCCTAACCCTTATGGGTCTTAGCGCTTCCAGGGAACACTTGCTTGTGTCGTACCTGAATGTACTATACACAACCCATGCATGATCCTTTTGTGATTTAGGTCTTTCTGGTATTTGAGTGTTAACTCATACTATTTGTGGGGCCCAACTTACGTGGCCCATTATTACTGTCAGACCACCGAGGTCCGATGTCAACATCTGATGTCGATCTCTTCAAAGCCGATGTCCGAGGTCTGGCCAGTACAAATTTAATTATCTTTTTAACCAGTTAAAATTATATGTTTACCAAAATAAGTTTTATCCACTTTCTTCAGGAATATATATATATATATATATATATATATATAAAGACTATTTTAATATCAAGAATTAATACAAATAAATGACGCACACGCACACGCACACAACAGAAACATAGTCTTCATTTCTTCATGAGGATTGAATTTATCAAATATAATTTAGCACAAGCTTTAGCTACAACAACTTCCTCTATTTGATGAAGACAAATCATCGATGATATCAAAATGGATTTCTATGATCAAGCCCTACAAAACAAGGGAAAAACACGAGCAAAAATAGAGCAAGAACAAAAACACTAAAACCAAGAGAGTATGATGTATTAACCAGTGCCCACTTGTTAAACGTTGTCTTAAAATACAATAGACATTATCACTCTAATGCGATGTGCTAGACAGTCTATAAAAGCAGTAGAAGGTCTCTAGTTTAGTGTCTACTGTGCTAGACGTTTCCAATTTAGCATCTATTGTGCTAGATGATCTTTGGTTTAGCATCTACTATGCTACATGGTCTCTAGTTTAGCATCTATTATTCTAAACAATCTCTGGTTTAGCGTTTATTATACTTATTATACCGTCTCTCATAAATGTTAGACATTTGTACCGCATAACGTCTAATGTACCTCATTTGGAGCATTTACTACATACTTCACCTCCTTTTTTTACCTAGTTCTACAATCAAATAATCAAGATACTCTTCCCCTTTGGCTTCATCAAATGGTGACCAAAGGTAACATAAAACAAATAGTAAGACAAATCAAGAAGATGTGTATAAAATGTGCTAGATTATCTGACATAGAACAGTGCCTCAATCAATATACAGTCTCCACACGCCAACCACTAAATGATCTACCAAATAGTGTGAGTAAATTGTCTAACCAGATCAAATAATAGGTAACAAATAGAAAATAAAAGTCACAATCAAAACGTACACACTGCAAAATGTGTTTCGCCCCATTAAGATCATCAATTAGGGTAGAACGATAAAAAAAAAACAACAAGAGTTCAATATAGTAGTACAGTAATCCATAACAATTAAATGAAAATGCATATGAAAATATAAAGGATACATATTCCTAGTTTCCCCTACCACAAGAAAGGTTAGCAAGTTGCTCTTGCACTACTTCAATCTAATAGTTTAGGTGATGAAATCTTGCAGTACAAAATTCATAGTGGTCTTTCTTATCACTTGTGATGATGTCTAAAGATTAGCATCATTCTTTCAAATGGAGATAAGGGTTCACCACATTATACAAGATAAGGAACAAGAGCAGTATCACTATACATGACATTTTGCATAGTTGCAGCATTACTAGGACTGACTTCATTTTGTGACTCAACTCCAATAGCATCCTTGTAAAAAAATAGACACTCACTCACACTTAAATTCTCTCTAAAAGAAACACTCTTCTTTTCAATTCTCTCTATTGTATTTCTTTCTGTGGTGTATCTTACAATTGAGAGAGCATCCTATTTATAGGCTTTAGGAAGCTCTTCTAGAAAAGTCTTCATTATGGCCTTAAAACCACACTAACAACACAATTAAAATCCCACTCACAACTTTTGACCTTTTACATATCCAAACTCCCATTCTACTCTTTTCTAGTAACTTCTAACTTTAAAACCCACAAATTACATTAAAGTTTATTCAACAAAACTCCCCCATAAACTTAAATGTTTCTACCATCCATCATGCCAATCATCTTCTTGAATTTGTCGAAAAAGACTTTCGGTAGCGGTTTTGTGAAGATATCAGCAACTTGATCTTGACTTGCCACATGCACCAATTCCACACTTCCTTTCTTCACATGATCACGAATAAAGTGAAAACGAACGTCAATATGTTTGCTTCTTTCATGGTTCACTGGGTTCTTTGCCAACTCAATTGCTGATTTGTTGTCAACTTGAATCACAATTGCATCTAGTTGCTTTAGCTCCATCTTACTCAACAAGTTTCTTAGCCATATCGCATGACATACACACCAAGATGCTGCCACATATTCAGCTTCACACGTCGATAGCGTCACGATCGGTTGCTTCTTTGAAAGCCAAGAAAATGCTGTGTTGCCCATAAAGAATACATATCCCGATGTACTTTTCCGATCATCTATGTCTCCGCACCAATCGCTGTCAGAGTAACCCACCAACTTGTAATCTTCTGCTTTTGAGTAGAACAATCCGAGTGATACAGTACCTTGGATGTACCGTAGGACTCGCTTCAACGCCTTCCAATGTGAGTAAACCGGTTCCTCCATGAATCGACTTATGATGCCGACACTTAATGAAAGATCCGGCCTTGTGCATGTGAGATAACGAAGGCTTCCTACCAAACTCCGGTATCTACTTGCATCGACACGTTCTCCTCCATCGAACTTTGAGAGTTTTGCACCTGGTTCCATTGGTATTGATACTGGGTTGCAATTTTCCATCTTGTACTTCTTCAAAATCTCCTTTGCATATTTCTCCTGTGATACAAAAATACCTGTCTCTTTTTGTCTAACTTCCAAGCCAAGGAAAAACTTCATCAATCCCAAATCTGTCATCTCAAATTCCCGTCTCATTGTGCCCTTAAACTCTTCTATCATATCATTATTGTTACCCATAAAAATGAGATCATCAACATAAAGAGCAACAAATATCATGTTACCTCCATTGTTCTTTGCGTAAAGAGCATGCTCGTAAGGACATTGCTTGAACCTGTTCTCCTTGAAGTATGTATCGATACGAGTATTCCATGCCCGCGGTGCTTGCTTCAACCCGTAAAGTGCCTTCTTCAATTTTAGCACCTTCTTCTCCTCTCCGATTTTCATGTACCCAGGTGGTTGTTCGATGTAAACTTCTTCTTCAAGCACACCATTCAAGAATGCCGACTTGACATCCATTTGAAATATCGGCCATTTAAATTGAGCCGCTTGGGAAATGAGCAATCGAATTGTCTCCATTCTTACAACGGGAGCAAACACCTCATCGTAGTCAATTCCCTCCTTTTGTTTGTATCCCTTCGCAACGAGTCGCGCCTTGTACCTCTCTATCTCGCCTTGAGCATTCATCTTTTTCTTGAATATCCACTTCACACCAATGGGCTGACTTCCCTCTGACAATTCTGTTAGCTCCCATGTGTTGTTGCGGTCAATCGCTTTAATCTCCTCATCCATGGCAGTTTGCCACTTCTTGTCTCGCACCGCCTCTTCAAAGCTGATATTTTCAGCATCTGCCAAAAGACATACTAGGTGTACCTCATTTGTCGAATCATACAAATCATGCAAACTTCAAATTTTAGGTTGTCGTGGTTCATCTTCATCATCGGTTGTTTCGGAATTTATACTTGTCGGTGATGATTCTCCAACTTCAATCATAACCTCTGAAGAATTGTTCCAATCCCACTCGCTTGCTTCATTTATTTGCACATCACGACTCACCGTCACCTTCTTGCTTATTGGATCAAGTAGCTTGTACCCTTTTGTCTTCTCATCATACCCAATAAAAACATACCTTTTGCTTTTGTCTTCGAGCTTCGTTCTTCGTTGATCTGGTACGTGTGCATAAGCCACACTACCAAACACTTTGAGATGAGAAACTGTTGGCTTTTGTCCGCTCCATGCCTCTTGTGGTGTTTGATCGTCTAACTTCACATGTGGACATCGATTTTGCACATAGATGGCGCATTGCACAGCTTCCGCCCAAAATTCCTTTGGCATCTTTTTGCTCTTAAGCATTGATCGAACCATGTCGAGAATGGTCCGATTCTTCCTCTCGGCCACACCATTTTGTTGAGGAGTGTATGGTGCAGTTAGAAATCGCCTTATGCCTTGCTCCTCGCAATACTCCATGAAAGTCGTTGAAGTATACTCGCCACCTCTATCAGATCGTACAACTTTGATCTGTTTATCAGTTGTCCTCTCCACCATCACCTTGAACTTTTTGAACACCTCAAATGCCTCGGATTTTTCTTTCAGAAAGTAAACCCAAGTTTTCCGTGAGAAATCATCAATGAAGGTAATGAAATACCTTTTACCGCTGAAGGACTCTGGAGTAATTGGTCCACATATGTCGGTATGAATCAATTCGAGAGGTTGCTTAGCCCAATATTGAGCCTTTTTTGGAAACGAGGTTCTCACATGCTTGCTGAGCACACATTCTTCACAAAATTTTCCCTCGTAGTCCATGTTGGGTAGCCCCTGCACCATATTCTTCTTCGCTAACTCTTTTAGTCCACCATGATGTAGGTGACCAAAACGGAGATGCCACAACGATGCCTTATCTTCTATGTTGACTTGCAAACATTTTTCTCGTATGCTTCTCAAATTCAGCTTGTACATCCGATTTCTTGCCATCTCAATTCGGGCAACCAAACACCCTTGCTTGTTCTTCAAGTGTAGGAATCGATCTTTCAAAAATATCGAGTAACCTTTCTCCGTGAGTTGCCCCATACTCAAAATGTTGGTCTTGAGGTCTGGTACGTAATAAACATCTTGGAGTGACCCAATTAAGCCATCCTTTTGTAAGTAGCAAACCGTACCTCGCCCTTTGACCTCCACCTTTGATGCATCTCCAAATGAAACATGACCATCTTCAATCTTTTGCATATCTTTGAATAGGTACTCGTGACCGCACATATGGTTGCTTGCTCCAGAGTCGAGGTACCACAGAGTGTCATTGTTAATGTTGACTTCATCTTGAGCCATCAAGAGAACACCTTCATTCGTTTCGACTTCCAAGGCTAGGTTGGTTGTTTCTTCTATCTTTATATCAGCACGACAATCTTTTGCAAAATGCCCCACTTTACCACAATTGTAACATTTGTCAGAGTTACAATCCTTCGCATAGTGACCATATTTGTGAAATTTGTAGCACTCGATGTTGGAATAATTCGATCGGCCGCCTCTTCCTCTACCACGTCCTCTTCTACGCCAATTTGGTTGGCTCGACTGTTCCTTCTCCTTATAGTACCCTTCATGGTTGCTGCCTTTTCCACCACGACCGTTTCCACGACTTCCACGACCACGCCCTCTATATTGAGAATTTTGATGATAGAGTACCTTTTCGTCTTTGATTGACGCCTTGGTTTGAAGTGCTTGCTCGAGTGTTTCCTCCTTCTTCTTCTTCTTTCGTTGCTCGTGTGCCTCGAGAGAACCGGCGAGCTCGTCGACTGTGAGCGTCGCAAGGTCCTTTGACTCTTCTATCGCGCACACAATACTCTCAAAATTGTCTGTTAATGTTCTCAAAATCTTCTCCACAACTCGTGCATCGGTTAGAGTTTCACCGTTTCGGTTGAGTTGATTCACCACACCTGTACACGCGTGATGTAGTCAGATACACTTTCTGACTCCGTCATCTTCATGTTCTCCAACTCGCCACGCAGAGTTTGTAGACGCACTTGCTTAACTCGGTCAGCTCCTTTGAACACCTTCTCCAATATGTCCCATGCTTCCTTTGAAGTGGACGCACCAGCAATCTTCTCAAAAATTGCCTCATCAACAGCTCTATACAACATGTACAAAGCTGCCTTATCTTTCGATCGCATCTCTTTCAATGCCTTGGTTTGAGCTGCCGTATAACCCGTGGTATTGGTCGGTTCTTCAAAACCTTCTTCAACCACCTCCCATGAATCCTGAGAACCGAGAAGAGCTATCATTTGAATGCTCTAGTTGTCATATCTGGTCGCCTTTGTTAACCGTGGTAGCGGTATTTGACCCGTCACATTCGCCATTGGCTCTGATACCAAATTGTAAAGAAATAGACACTCACTCACACTTAAATTCTCTCTAAAAGAAACACTCTTCTTTTCAATTCTCTCTATTGTATTTCTTTCTGTGGTGTATCTTACAATTGAGAGAGCATCCTATTTATAGGCTTTAGGAAGCTCTTCTAGAAAAGTCTTCATTATGGCCTTAAAACCCCACTAACAACACAATTAAAATCCCACTCACAACTTTTGACCTTTTACATATCCAAACTCCCATTCTACTCTTTTCTAGTAACTTCTAACTTTAAAACCCACAAATTACATTAAAGTTTATTCAACAATCCTTACTCACCCATTTGTTATCAAATTTCACAAATCCCATTTTTATGAGAACATTATTGATCTCATGAACTGTTTGATGGTTTCAGTTCTTTCACCATACTAGTGGTATGTGTCACTTGTTTGGATCAAGCTTAATACCAAGGCATAATGAGAAGTAAGCATGTGTTGCCTTATCAATTGTTGAGGTTGAGTACATTGTAGCTGATAAATGTTGTGTTCAAATTTTGTGGTTGAAATAACAACTTGAAGATTATGGATTACAACTTAGTAAGCTACCATTATTGTTTCACAATACAAGTTCTATAAATCTAACAAAGAATCCTATACAACATTCACGGTTCCTATACAACATTCACGGACAAAGCATTAAAAAATAGACATCACTTTGTTAAATACCATATAAGCAAAGGTGACTATGAAATGGAATTCATTGAAACATCTAGGAAAATAGAAGATTTATTATAAAGTAATTACAGAAAGAGATATTTAATCACGTTAGAGCTGAGTTAGGAATAATAGATTACAATAACCTAATATGAGAATTTTTTTAATCTATGTTTCTTTTTCTCAATCTGTTAATTGGACAAAATAGTTGATTAATTTTCGTATAGTATAGTGTGCTGTTAATTGTGTTAGAAAGTTTAATGAACTCTCTACTTGGAACAATATTTTTTTATCCATGCAATAAACAAATATGTTGATTATCATGCTTTTGGACTTATTGACCACATTGTTTGACTGGCTATTTGGGGAAACTATCAAATTTGCTTTAATTGTAAGTTTTTAGCATTTACTTCAAAAATTCAAAAGCAGTTACAACACAATTATCACTTGTGATGATGTCTAAAGATTAGCATCATTCTTTCAAATGGGGATAAGAGTTCACCACATTATACAAGATAAAGAACAAGAGCAGTATCACTATACATGACATTTTGCATAGTTGCAGCATTACTAGGACTGACTTCATTTTGTGACTCAACTCCAACAGCATCCTTACTCACCCATTTGTTATCAAATTTCACAAATCCAATTTTTATGAGAACATTATTGATCTCATGAACTGGTTTGATGGTTTCAGTTGTTTCACCATCAACATCAACTCTAAAATGTTGAAGAAATTTAAAGACAACTAGCAAACAAAAATTTATGGCAAGTTAGACGTTTGACTTGAGCATGTGATCCTTCAACATATAAATCTAGTTTACCTTTACTCGATGTTGAATGCAGTACATTAAGGTAATGTCTTCCTAATTGAGCATTATTCCACGAGGAGTAATATGCCAAGCAATGATGAATCCAAGCATTCTTTCCTCAAGTTTGATTCTACTAACATTGAATGCCTTAACTGAGGAATTGGGATTTCTCAAACAACTTTTAAAATATTGTACCTTGTAGAAAGTTTCCGCTCCAGGAATATTACCTTTTCAAACTTGAACACTCTCATATTTTAATCTAGTAACAATTTTCCAATCAATAGGTGTGATTATCAAGTCATCTCCTTTGACTTGAGTCCTCAAAGTTTTTCCTTCAAATGTTAGGTTAATGAAGAATACCTTGATTAGATTAGGATAGATCACGCTGGTAAGCTCTAAAAACTTCTATAGTTTCTAATATTGCAGAACCTTCCTTACATCTCTTAGTCCTTCATCGTCTAGCAAAGAGAGCTTTAGGACCTTAGGGAGATTAATTTGCTTTCTACTTATTTCCTGAAAAAAAAAAACGATCATTCTTTCGTCATAACATGGAATTTATGTTTCCAAGGTCCCAACACGCGAGTGATGAGAAGTTGAGGACCTTGCTGTTAATGTTTCTTTATCAAGTAAGACTTAACTTTTTTGTGGAGGAGTTGTCAGGGAAGAATGCATGCAGATGCTCAATATAATGTATGAATATAAGGACAAATAATCAGTTATTAATCTATAGTTTAAACACATTGAACGTGGGTAGGTGAAGGTTCAAGGCTTTTGTAACTGCTTTACAATTTTTGAACTAAATGCTAAAAACTAACAATTAAAGCAAATTTGATAGTTTCACCAAATAGCCAGTCAAACAATGGTCAATAAGTCCAAAAGCATGATAATCAACATATTTGTTTACTGCATGGATAAAAAAATGTTGTTCCAAGTAAAGAGTTCATTAAACTTTTTCTAACACAATTAACAGCACACTATACTATACGAAAATTAATCAACTATTTTGTCCAATTAACAGATTGAGAAAAAGAAACATAGATTAAAAAAATTCTCATATTAGGTTATTGTAATCTATTATTCCTAACTCAGCTCTAACGTGATTAAATATCTCTTTCTGTAATTACTTTATAATAAATCTTCTATTTTCCTAGATGTTTCAATGAATTCCATTTCATAGTCACCTTTGCTTATATGGTATTTATCAAAGTGATGTCTATTTTTTAATGCTTTGTCCGTGAATGTTGTATAGGATCCGTGAATGTTGTATAGGATTCTTTGTTAGATTTATAGAACTTGTATTGTGAAACAATAATGGTAGCTTACTAAGTTGTAATCCATAATCTTCAAGTTGTTATTTCAACCACAAAATTTAAGCACAACAATTATCAGCTACAATGTACTCAACCTCAACAATTGATAAGGCAACACATGCTTACTTCTCATTATGCCTTGGTGTTAAGCTTGATCCAAACAAGTGACACATACCACTAGTGCTCTTCATATCTAACATACATCCTACAAAATCAGAATCATAATATCCAACAAGATTAATTGAAACATTGTTAGAATACCATAGACCAACATCCTTCATTCCTTTGAGATATTTGAGAGTTTGTTTTCCTATTGCATAGTGTGATTCTGTGGGACACAATGGATATCTTTGATAAGGGTCAATTTGTAGTAAAAATCATAGATCAATAGGCATGTAATTAGTGTAGAAAATGTGTAAAAAGTAGTGAAAAGCATGTCAAAAGCTATCCAACTCCAGTTGCACCTAGAGATAAGGAATAAAATTATAATTTTGCATAATTCTTGCAGAAAAATGAAAAAAAAAACAAACAAACAATGATGGAGCAAAAAAGTCAATCCACACAACAATGAAAGAATGACTCAACGAATTGAGTCCAGAAAGTAAGTTCCATAGAAAACACTCAAAACATTGAGCGCATCTACATACGTTAAGTCCATTGAGGCCAGAATAATCAAAGTAATCCAAAGATCAAAAGGCTGAGCAAATTCCAAAGGTGAGGCTCGAAAACTTCTTCTTAAATGGCGTATCCGTGTCAGACACACGTATCCGTGTCGACACTCGTACGACACTCGTATAATACTTATCGGTTAAGTGTTCAATTTAAAAAAATATTTGTTGCATTTTTGAAAATTCTAGAACGGTTCTAACACAATTTTAAAAGGTATAAATACAATAACTTTCTAAAAACTCAAATTTATTGTATAAATTTTTATTATGATTATAAAAATAAGAACAAATTCTTTTGAACCAGTCATGAAAAATATCTTCCTGCTCCCAAAAGAATCTGGAACATACTTTTGCACATAAATATTTATTTTCAATTTATATAATTCAAAATTATATAATATATAGATTCGTGTCCCCGTATTCTACATTTTAGAGATTATACGTATCTCCGTGTCCGTATCCATGTCGTGTCAATGTCCGTATCCGTGTCTATGCTACATTGAGCAAAATAACGTCCTTAATCCTAAAGAAAGCCTAAATTCTCTTAGAAAGGGCTTAAGTCAACCTGTACCAAGTTTGGAAAGAAAGGAATTTCGCTTGAAGCCTAAGCCAAGCAAATTTTACTTCATGTGATGGAGGACCATTCTAGCCACCTAAATCATTAGGCTAAGAAGAGAAGAAGTGTTGAATAGAAGATTATTTTTTAGAAGATTCACTTTCTAAAGCTTTGTAAATATGTATAGAGTAATTAGCCTTTTCTAATTCAGTCTTTAAAATTCTGTATAAGACTTTGTAGGCCAATTTTTAGACTAAAATTGAAGAATTTGAAGGGAAGGCATCCACATAGGCTTCACATGGACACCTACATGGAGCCTTTGCCTTCCTTTTCCCAGAGTGACAATTCTTCTTCTACATGGGGCAACGGGGTGCCTACTACTTTCCTTCTCCTCTTCCTTGTGACACATGTCACATCTTGAATGGATAACTTTGAGGTACATGATTGCCCCATGGAAACCCATGAATGAATAGTCTTTAGGTGCCACGTGTCACTCCATGAATGGAGAGTTTTTGAGTTCCATTAGTCACTTTTGGTTCTATAAATAAATAACTCTTCAATTATAAAAATAAGACTTTAACTGAGTAATGAACTTCTGCCTAAATGATTTTCAGAATTTCTCTTAAGTCTCACTTTTGTTTTGCTCTCACTCACTAAGTGTAAAAGCCTTAGAAAAAGCAAGAAGGTTGGCCTAAACCTCTTTCCTAGCACCATTCTCCAAACCCAAACCCCTTCATGGCCTTACCCATTTCTATTTAATTATTTTGCTGCCATGTCTTCTCCAATTATTCAAACCATTTACAACGGAAGAACTTAACGAAGGAGAGGGAGAACTCCATCAGTTTGTAATCAGAGCTTCGGTTTCTTTAACACAAATAAAAAAAGATATAGGTTCTTCAGTTTTCTTGTTTTGTTCATTGTTGGTCGAACCATATCTATGGTTGTTCTTGAGTTTTCTTCAATTTTTATCATGTATTTTATGTTTCCAATGTTTAATCTTGTTGTTTTTCATTATAATCAGTTCGAATCTTGCTAATTCTTCTTTAAATCGAAAAATTAAACCAACAACTGGTTGTTATTCTTTATGTTCTTCATGAGTGGTTCGGTCATGTTGATTTTAATTGTTGTAGAGTTATCAATTTTAATGTTTTGTTGTTTCATTGTGTTCCTTGTTGATTCCTTTACAAACCCTTAACGAATTTTAATGAAATGAATTTTTGTTCAATTTTGGGTATTTTTGTGTGTGTTTTCTTGAAGTTTTGATTCAATTGCTTGTGCAATTAGGTGAGGGTTTATGTTTTAATTGTCTCAAAAATCTATGTTGAGTATTTTACCCAAGGTGTTTGTTAAAATGTCTATAGGAGTTGCACACAAAGTGTTTGTGAAAATGTCTCATGAAAATTACATTGTTTAAGATTCTAGTGCATTTTTTTGTTTTAGTTGAGTTCTAAACTTACTATTTCTTGCATTGCAATTTCTCTCCAGGCCGTTATGCTTTTGGACGCGTGGCTCGCATCCAGCACTGCACGTGTCGCCATCTGGGCTGGGATAGCAGGTAACGCCCAGCCCTACTCGTGTCATCATCTGAGCTAGGATAACTCGAGCGTCACTTCTCTATTGCACCCAACCCTACACGTGTCATCATCTGGGTTGGAGTAACAGATAGCATCCAACCCTACACGTGTCGTCATCTGGGTTGGGGCAACTTGAACGTTATTTGTGTAGTAATCAGCCGCCCAGCTAAGTCATCTACTCATGGAGCAAGCTAACACGCAATGTGCCTTAGAACACCACCTGACCAGGCGAGTATCGGGTGCAGCACAATGCACCATCTCTGTGATATCGCCTGTTGTTAATGGCACCCTCCTTATCACTGTGCCATGAATGTTCTTGGGCTGAGGAGACCTTGTCACCAAAGAATGTCCACTCTGGGAATCCTGTCGCTGATAGGCAAGTTGTCCCCTTCAACCCACACTTCCTTCACGCCCTATGCTGGAATTGTACACTTGAACTTACACTTCTGAGCCTTCATCAGCTTCAACTGAGGTTACTGGGAGATCTGGCGATGTTCTCCTCGCGGCAGCGTCAGACCACCTGATCTCCCATCGTCAACACGTCGACGTTATACGATCTCGGCGACAACCGATCATGTACGTTGTAGCACGCCGCTTCCACAAATGGCGACTACACTAGGTTCTGAACCACTCGTCCTTCTTTAGCCACGTGCTCTGCTAACCCGCCTCACGTGGTCACGTGCTAGACACGTCATCACACCCGATGACCTGGCCGGTACACAAGCCCCCCAGTCTCGAGCTGCGACTTGTTCAGCGAGAAGACTAAAGAGGTGTAAACCCGGCGGCCTACGTGGCTTCGCGCCTTGGCGCTCATACTGTTCACTGACTTGACATTTCACCAACTTCTTCAATCACTCGCCACGTGGACTCATCAACGGCCATTATTCATTGTCGTTTGTGCTTCCCACAACGTTCGAATCTCTTAAACACTTCGCGCCATTTCCCTGTTTCATTATCTTCTACCTTTCTTCGAACTCTCAAAACGCTCCAGCGAACGCTCCGATTTTCCCAACCTCCCCCTTTCCGAACATTCTTCTGATCATTTAAAGGTAACTTTTTTATCACTTCTACTGATATTTGTTGCATTTTGATCGGTTTACATCATCCATTACCTGTCTGGAGCATACGTTGTGGGATGTTTCCTTTTTTCTTCGTTTAGGGTTTCTGAACTTTCTCTGCGAGCCCCTCTTGTTCTTGCCTCTTCCAGATTACAAACAGCTATACCCGTGGGCCTCCGCAAACCTGCTGGGTGAGACCTCATCCGTCAACTCCAATCGCGACATCCTTCGGCTCAAGAAAGGTGATAAGGAGCACCTCTCTTTCAGCAGAGAGCACGATGACAAAGTGTCCGTGCGTCCTTGTCTTCCCGGTGAGCCCATCTGCACCGACGATCAGGGGAGCGACGACGCCCCCTTCTGCTCCATTTACACCACCATGTTCAAGAAGGTCAAGCTTCGGTTTCCCTTCACACGCTTTGAGAGGGAGCTCTTAACCGAGCTCGACATAGCCCCCGCCCAGCTCCATCCCAACAGCAGGGCGTTCGTACGAGCTTACCAGATTCTCTGCACACACTTTGTTCTCCCGGCCTTTGTGGATGTATTCCTGTACTTGTTCGAGGCGAAGAACCCGGGCGATCGGTCAGCCTTAATGGGATCGCCGGGAGGTCCATTCTTTCTATCTTCCAGCAATCCTATAAGGATTAAAAGGGGAAGTTCGTGCGTGTATGCTGCAACGATCAAGACCCTTCCCTTCTCGACGGGTTCCCCTTGTATTGGGTGAACAAAGGGAAAAAGGAGTCGAGCTTCAGGAAGGGTAGGGAGCCAGAAAAGATGGGGGAGCTCGACAAGGACTTGTGCGGTTTCTGGAAGAAAGTCGCTTCTTCCAACGTGACCCTGTCGACTGCCTCCATCGTCTCCTTCGAGTTCTATGAAAGCCAATTGGACTTTCACATAGGTCTGTCCTCAAGCCTTCAAGTTTCCCTAGCTTGACTTTGCATTTTCTCGCTTCTACTCTGATGTTGTTGTTCTAACTTCGCATATGGTTTCAAACTCCTTCATGCATTATTACCTGTCAATTCTCTGTGCTAGTTGATAACTGTTGGCCCCCTTTGCAGATATGATGCTGGGACAAGATAGGATGGCTGAGCTACACGCCATAGCCAGGTCCCATAAGTTTGCGGCGGGCTCTCAAATGATCCCGAACTCTGTTGCGGAGATCGCCGCCAACCAGGGCCAATCCCCACCAGTTGGCCCACCCGCTGCTGTCGTTCTTCCAGCCCCCCAACGCAAGAAACTACCTCTCAAGAAGGCCAAAAGGAAAGCCCCCAGGGTAGTATCTGACGAAGAGATGGATGAAAGCACCGAGGACGGGCTAATCTGCAAAAGGAAAAGGGTGGCGGTGACCGAGCCCCTAGCAATTGAGAGCGCCGCTCCAAACTTCATCGAGAACCCCCCCAGCGCCTCCACACCATTCGAGTCTGCTGGGGATGTTCTCATTTCAAACGCTTCAGTTGCCGAGGCCGCTCCTGAGCAACTTGCTGATACGCAAGCCTCCTCACAAGCCGCCGAGAACCTCCCTGCCTCACCACCGCGCCTCGAAGCTCCCCCCGCCGTCCAACCTTGTGAGGGTGGTGGTGAGCACCAACCTTCGCCTCCTCCAGCAACTTCAAACCTCCCAGTTGCTCTTCAAGAAGCTTTGAAGTCCTTTACCGTGCGCCTAAGTGCCATGGTCGACGATTGCCTTCCCCAAATCGTCGGCGAAGGGCTCAAGGAATCTTTGGAGAAGTTTGAGCTCGATAACCGGATCAACCAGGAGGTGGCAAGTACCGCGAAAGCTGAAGCCGAGAAGACCAAATGTGATATGATGATGCAAGGCTTGGAGTTTTCACGAGTTGAAAACGCCCTCAAGGACGAGCTCAAGAGCGTGCGGCAAGACAACAAAGAGCTGCGCAAGAAGCTTCATGACAAACTTCAAGACGCCGTCGAGCTGGAGAGCAAGATCGTCCCTCTGAGGAAGAAAATTGTCGCGCTGGAGGAGGCAAAGAAAACTGACGCCCAGAAGATGGTCAACCTGGAGAAGAGGTCAGTCGAGAGAGACCCTTCTGGGAAAGGTTGAGCAAGATCGGGATAAGGCCTCCCAGGAACTTAGTGAAACTACTGTTGAGCTTGCCCGAGTTCGCGAGGAGAACAGCAGGCTCAAGAAGAAGGCCGACGAGCTCGAGCTTGAAGTCACCCAGGTTCGTGAAGAGAACAGTGGGTTCAAGACGAAGATCGACGAGCTTCAGCTTGAGGCAGCCCAGGTTCTAACTTCCGGCTTTGGCGCTGCTTTGGAGCAGTTTGCTTGCAAATATCTTGACCTTGATCTTTTGAGTTCTCAGTATACAACGAGGTGGTGGACGACAAGATCGTACCCCCGGTTGACTTATCTCCTTGAAAACTTTTATGCTTTACCTTGGTCTGTAATAATTTTCATTCTGTTCGAATTGTTCGATACTCATGCACACACACACACACACACACACACACACACACACATATATATATATATATAATCTTCTAATTTATCTACTGTGCAATCAACTGGCTTAACTGGATGGTTTTTTTCTTAACTCAACGTACATTGCACCAACCAGTACTTAACTTTTCTCAACTCAACGTACTTTGCACCAACCGGTACTTAACTTTCTGCAAACCACCTTAACTTAAATAAACGGTTAATTCGAAGCAATAACGCTTGATACGAAATCACTTACTTAGCACTTGGAACTTCTCTTGCCCGACCCGCCAAGGGCCCAAGTCATCTCTGCATTGTCGCTCAGCACTTCGCAGATGCGGCCTCCGTCGTGCGATTCTCATTCTGTTCCAATCTCAAACTATGGGCTTTTGGCGACGTCATCTTCCCTTTAACTGAAAGCGTCCCTTACGGGACCACCTTCTGATTTCATTTTTGCTCACCTGGGGGGAGAGCCATCTTTCGAATCGCTCTTTGCCTTCCCCGAGCCTTTACCTTGAGAAAACTTACACCATTGTTCCCTCATCTTGGGGTAGAGCCGCCTTTCGGATCCTTCTCTACCTCCCTGAGTTTCAGAACAATGATTTGGGTGGTGGGGTGTCCTCTGCGAACCTTCCCCAACCACCCTTCACCTCCGATTTAACTGGTCTTACTAGGTCAACACTGGTATCTCTCTCAAGGGGGAAAGAGTCCTTCTCCAACCCTCCTTTCCCATACTTGAGATCGTTAGCACCCCTGACTTTTTGGTTTAATCTTGCCTAAACTCACTCGAGGGTGAGAAGGTCTTTTTCTGATGCCTCAACTTGCCCAGGGGTTACATCTCCTCCTCCCCCGGATGCACTGAGGGCTTTCAACTTGCCTCGATTTGCTCACGCAAAGAGGTCTTGTGATCTGTTCTCGCCTACGCTCGCTCAAGGCGAGGAGGTCTTTTAAATCTCTTTCTCGCCTGCACTCGCTCAAGGTGAGGAGGTCTTTTAAATCTCTTTCTCGCCTGCACTCGCTCAAGGCGAGAAGGTCTTTTAAATCTCTTTCTCGCTTGCACTCGCTCAAGGCGAGAAGGTCTTTTAAATCTCTTTCTCGCCGGAAGGAAATCTGATACTTGGGCCTCCGATCGCCAGGAGGCGGTGAGGACTCAAAAAACTTTATTCTTGTGCCTCCGATCGCCATATGACGATGAGGACTTAAAAAACTTTGTTCCCGTGCCTCCGATCGCCATATGGCGATGAGGGCTTAAAAAACTTATGTTTCAGAAATTTTGTATTGGATGCATGTAGTTCGGATTTGCCGTTTTTCTTTAAAACTACACAAGGGCGATAGGGTCTCCCCCCACAAACTTGGCAAACAGACAACATGCAAACTTAACAGCTGGGAAACTTTGATAAACTCCAAAACCTTCTTTACTGGGTGGCCTCGTTAAAACCCTCCTCAGGGAAAAAGAGTGCCCCCTTGAAAAATTTGTTTAAACTGATACACCTTAAATTGTTCGAGTTAATCGCTACTTACAAAGACTTAACTGTAATAAAACTTGAGATGGGTGGCGTTCCAAGTGCGAGGAATCGCCCCTCCCTCCAGCGTCTCCAAGCGGTAGGCGCCGTTCCCGAGTGCTTCAGTTATTCTGAACGGTCCTGTCCACTTGGGTGACAACTTGTTTTCCATCTCGTACTGGTGGGCCTTCCTCATCACCAAGTCACCATCCCTGAAATGCCTTGGCTTTATCTTGGAGTTGTACTTACGCTCAACTCTTCTCTTTACCGCCTCAGCCTTCACCCGCGCTTACTCCCTGACCTCGTCCAGCAAATCCAAGTTCATTCTTCTTTCTTCGTTCGAGTCTTCCGCCACGAAGTTCCGGAATCTCGACGAGCTTTCTTGGATTTCGATTGGAATCATCGCGTCGCACCCATACACTAAGTTAAACGGGGTTTCGTGGGTTCCCGATTGCTTAGTGGTATGATATGCCCATACTATACGGGGAACTTCCTCAGCCCAAGACCCATTGGCCTTTTCTAGCCTCCAATTCAATCCTCTCAGCAAAACCCGGTTAGCGGACTCCACCTGCCCATTCGTTTGCGGGTGTTCCATGAAAGCAAAAACCTGTTGCGTCCTGATGTCCTCACACAACTTCTTCAACAGGTGGCTTGTGAACTGAGTCCCATTGTCTGATACTAGACGCTTGGGAACACCAAAACGGCACACAATATTCTTCCACACGAAACTCTGGATTTTGTGTGCAGTGATCTGGGCTACTGGTTCTGCCTCGATCCATTTGGTGAAGTATTCAATCGCCACAACCAAATACTTCATTTGCCTGATCGCCAACGGGAAGGGCCCCAGAATGTCGATTCCCCACGTGTGGAACGGCCAGGGGCTGTAGATTGACCTCAACTCTTCTGGGGGCGCCTTGTGCCAGTCGGCGTGCTGCTGACATTGCTTGCAGCGTTGGGCATATCTCTTGCAATCTTCCCTCATCGTGGGCCAGTAATAACCTGCGCGGACAGTTCGTGTCGCCAGCGATCGACCTCCAATGTGGCTCCCACAAATCCTTTCATGGAGCTCAACCATAATTCTCGTGCACTTCTCTCCGTGTACACATACAAGAAGAGGGTGTGTAAATCCGAACCTGTACAGCTCGCCATCAATGAGAGTAAACTTGCTGGAGCTTTTCTTCATCTTTCTAGCTTCTGTCGAATCTATTGGGAGCACGCCATCTGCCAAGTAGCGCTGGTACGGCGTTATCCATGTATCAGGCTCGTGGATAGCGCAAACTTGCGTCGTGCTCACTTCTTTCGTTGGGTGCGCCCTGACCCTTGGTGTCCTCAAGGTCTCCTGCATTAGGGATCTATGGCTCCTCGCCGTTCTTTCCGTCAACCTGCAAACATGAAGAACCTGGTGGTCTTCCACGAATGCTCGAGGAGTCTTCAAAGTTTCTTGAATGACGGTCCTCTGTCTGCCCCCCTTGCCCGAACTGGCAAGCTTGGCTAGCAAGTCAGCTCGGGCGTTATGCTTTCTTGGCACTTGTACCACTTCAAACGAAGCGAAAGATCTCCTTAACTCTTGCACGTACTCCAAGTATGCTGCCATCTGCGGGTCCTTGGCTTGGAACTCGCCAGTCACTTGTCCAGTGATCAACAGCGAATCGCTCTTGGCCATCAGCACCTTCGCCCCCATTTCCTTTGCCAACAAAATTTCGGCGATCAAAGCCTCATACTCTGCTTGATTGTTGCTTGGTTTGAAAGCAAACCTCAGTGATTGCTCTATCAACACGTCGTTGGGTCTTTCCAAAATGACCCCAGCCCCGCTGCCCAGCTGGTTGGACGACCCATCCACCGAGAGTACCCAACGAAAGTCATTCTTGGCGTTTTGCGCTATTTCGGAGGACAGTTCGACCACGAAATCAGCGAAAATTTGCCCCTTGATCGATCCCCGGGGCTCATATTTGATGTCGTATTCCGACAGCTGAACCGCCCACTTCACCATCCTTCCAGCTACATCTGGTTTCTTCATAACCTTCTGGATTGGCAAATCAGTCATTACCAACACCGTAAAGCTGTGGAAGTAATGACGGAGTCTCCTCGCCGAAAATACAACCGCTAACGCTGCCTTTTCTAGGGCCTGGTACCTCACTTCTGGGCCTTGCAGCACCTTGCTAACAAAATAGATGGGCCTTTGGACCTGATCTTGATCTTGGAGGAGCACTGCGCTTATTGCCCTCTCAATTATTGCAACTTGGGGTTTGCATAGAACTGGTGGGCTCGCCAAATATTCTTTGAGCCTTATGAAGGCCTCCTCACACTCCTTCGTCTAGACGAACCTGTTGTTCCTCTTCAAACACTGGAAATATGGGTGGCCCTTCTCTCCACTTGCCGAAACGAATCGGGACAGGGCGGTCATCCGCCCCGTGAGCTGCTGCACCTCCTTCACAGTGGCGGGACTCCTCATTGCCAAAATGGCGGCACATTTCTCGGGGTTAGCCTCGATTCCCCTCTCTGACAAGAGAAATCCCAGAAATTTCCCTGCTTCCACGTCAAAAACACACTTCCTAGGGTTCAGTTTCAGCTTGTACCTGGCTATTGTGATGAACAACTCTTCCAAATCGGCGACGTGCTTGTTTTTCTCCAGGGACGTCACGACCATGTCGTCAACGTATGCTTGCACATTCCTTCCGAGCATAGGCGCGAGCACCTTGTCCATTAACCTTTGGTACGTGGCTCCCGCATTCTTCAGCCCGAAGGGCATCACCTTGTAGCAGTAGCATGACCTTTCCGTCATGAAGGCAGTCTTCTCTTCATCCATGGGGTGCATTTTGATTTGGTTGTACCCCGAGAAGGCATCCAGAAAACTGAGCAGCTTGCACCCTGATGCACTGTCTACCAGGGCGTCTATACTCGGCAAAGGATAAGAATCCTTTGGACAGGCCTTGTTCAGGTCTGTGAAGTCGACACACATCCGCCACTTTCCACTACTCTTCTTGACCAGAATGACATTGGGGAGCCATTCTGGATATTGAATCTCTCTGATGTGGCCTGCTGCGAGGAGTTTTTGCGTTTCGTCTTTGATCGCCTGCCTTTTCTCCTCGTTGAACTTTCTCCTTCTTTGCCAGATATGCCTGACTTGGGGATCCATTGCCAAGGGATGGCACAAGAAATCGGGGTCAATTCCCGGCATGTCTCAAGCAGCCCACGCAAATGCATCCAGGTGTCTACTAATCACTTTGGCGATTTGGTCTTGCGTCTCGCTATCCAAGGTTCTCCCCAGCTTAAACACCTTACCGTTGATCTCCTTCTCGAGCCATTCCTCCACTGGCTGAGGCTTCTTTTCACTGGCGACCAGCGCCCTCGCGATACCTATTTCTCTGGCGGTCTCCGAGCAGCTTCTTTCTCCCTCCAACCGAGCGGCGCTCTCGGACCTCGCCTCTATATCCTCCATAGGCACATCGCCCCCGGCGGCCACCTCCAACACCGTATCCGAAACTCGCCGCCGGGTTTCCTGCGCAGGCTCCGCGCCAGGGGGAGGCGTTTTGGTTACGTGGCACACAGACCTCTTGTTTTTGAGGCTGTTTTCGTAACACTTCTTCACCTCCTTTTGGTCAGAGCGAATGGTGATGATCAAACCCTCCATAGACGGTAGTTTGACCTTCATGTGCCTTGTCGAAGGCATAGCCCCCGTTCTGTTGAGCGTTGGCCTTCCCAACAGTATGTTGTACGCCGACGGAGCGTTTACAACAGGATACCTGATCTTCTCTGTTCGTGAGGCCAAACCATCTGTGAAGGTCGTCCTCAACTCAATATACCCCCTTACCTCCACTTGGTCGCCGGAGAAACCGTACAGGCAGCCCCCATATGGCCTCAGCTGATCGGGGGAAAGTTGTAATTTTTCAAAAGTCTGCCAAAACATTACATCTGCCGAGCTCCCTTGGTCGACCAGCACCCGGTGGACTGTCCTTCCCGGCGTGACAAGTGAGATCACAATAGGGTCGTTGTCGTGAGGTACAACGTCCCTAAGGTCTCCTTTGGTGAACGTGATGTCCACGTCGGGTGAGTGGTCCTCAAAGACTTCCACTGACATCACCGACCTCGCGTACTTCTTGCGCTGCGATGCAGTGCACCCTCCACCTGAAAATCCACCAGCTATGGTGTGGATCTCGCCGTGGACGGGCACCTCGTGCTGCTATCCTTCGTTGCTCGCTGGTTGGGAACCCGCTGATTGGCCCGCTTTCTTTTCCAGCAAGTAATCTTTCAGGAATCCGCACTTGACCAACTCGGCGAGTTGGTATCCCAAAGCCAAACACGAGTTGATAGAGTGACCAAAGCTCTTGTGGAACTCACACCACGTGTCTGGTTTTGGACCCAAAACCTTCTCTGTCGTCTTCTCAGGCACTTTGTGCCTGGCGACGATATTCGGGATGGCGATCAGATCAGCCAACCCCATCACGAACTCATACCTTGGTGGGCGATTAGTCTCTCTGGGCCGCCCTGGCCCCTTCCCCTTCCCGTTACTCTTCCTAGGATCATAAGGATGACGATCCTCTGGTCCCTCTTCCCCGCCGCTGCCTCCATTACTCTCTGCGGCTGGACCATCGTCTGGGCGCGCGGTGGCTTGGCTGGGGCCACGTTCCCCCTTTTCTTGGAGACTTCTCTCTCGGCGGCGATGTGGGCCACAGCACGTCGCCGGATTTCAGCAAACGTGGCGGGGTGACTCGTGATAAGTGACTCACTAAAAGGCCCATGTAACACACCCTTTTTGAAGGAGTGTACAAACATCTCTTCGTCTTTACCTGGCAAGCGGACTATCTGGGCCCCGAATCTATTCAGGAAATCCTTCAGGGACTCCCCCTGGTACTGTCTCACGTCAAACAAGTCGTAAGACACCAATGGTGGTGCCTTGTTCATTATATACTGCTCAACAAACATCTTTGAAAACTGTTGAAAAGTGGTAATGTGGCCAGTAGGTATACTGACGAACCAGTCCAACGCTGTTCCACTAAGAGTGCTCATGAACACCTTACAATAAACCGTGTCCGACCCCCCCGAGAGCATCATCTGAGTATGAAACACCGTGAGATGGGCCTCAGGGTCTTCCACCCCAGTGAAAGACGCTTTCACCGCCACGTTGTTAGTCGGGACCACCGAGTCCATGATCTCTTGGGAAAATGGCATGGGGAAGCTGCGCGGTGGGGATGGAGGTGCAGATCTGTCCCCGACCGCACGCTCCTCCCGCTCCTGCAGGGCTTTGCGCAGCTCTTCGTTAACCCTGTTGAGCTTCTCATTCCTAGCTTGCGAGGCCACCAGCGCCTCATGCATCCTTTCCTGTTCAGAACGCGATGCAGCCACGTTCTCCTTCAACGTCCTCATCATGTCCATCACTTGTGTCATGGACACAGCATCTTCGTCTGTTGACGGCGCGATTGAACTTGACCGTGTTGTCCTCATCTTTTCTCAGCAAACTTAGCAACTCAAAGAAACTCCAAACAAACGGTGAAAACTCCAGGAATCGACTGCGATAGTGAGCAGTCAAACAGAAAACACCAAAACCACAACAAACACGAACTATGGTTGGGAATCACCTTTTATAAGGCCCCACGGTGGGCGCCAGATGATCCTGCCGGTTGACTTAGTGACAAAGCGTTGCCTTGTCACGAACCTCCTCACCAGCTTGACTCCACGTGCCCTTCAAGTCCACACCACAAAAGCTTCCTCAGGGAACCTGAAAACACACGGTGGCGCCTCTGCGGCCGGTGGCGCTCCGACGTTCAAGTCAGTCACAAGAACACCCAAAAATCAGAGAAAATATGCTCTGTAGAACCCTACTAAAGGCACACAACCCTAGCAGAATGAGCCATAATGAAAACATGCCTCTGCAGATTCTGTTAAGTTTACCTTTATAGCTAGGTTTCTTCTCTCTCCAGGCCATTATGCTTTTGGACGCGTGGCTCACATCCAGCCCTGCACGTGTCGCCATCTGGGCTGGGATAGCAGGTAACGCCCAGCCCTACGCGTGTCATCATCTGAGCTAGGATAACTCGAGCGTCACTTCTCTATTGCACCCAACCCTACACGTGTCATCATCTGGGTTGGAGTAACAGATAGCATCCAACCCTACACGTGTCGTCATCTGGGTTGGGGCAACTTGAACGTTATTTCTGTGTAGTAACCAGCCGCGCAGCTAAGTCATCTACTCATGGAGCAAGCTAACACGCAATGTGCCTTAGAACACCACCTGACCAGGCGAGTATCGGGTGCAGCACAATGCACCATCTCTGTGATATCGCCTGTTGTTAATGGCACCCTCCTTATCACTGTGCCATGAATGTTCTTGGGCTTAGGAGACCTTGTCACCAACGAATGTCCACTATGGGAATCCTGTCGCTGATAGGCAAGTTGTACCGTTCAACCCACACGCCCTTCACGCCCTATGCTGGCGCGAGAATCGCCTCGCTGGAATTGTACACTTGAACTTACACTTCTAAGCCTTCACCAGCTTCAACTGAGCTTTCTGGGAGATCTAGCGATGTTCTCCTCGCGGCAGCGTCAGACCACCTGATATCCCATCGTCAACACGTCGACGTTATACGATCTCGGCGACAACCGATCATGTACGTTGTAGCACGCCGCTTCGATAAACGGCGACTACACTAGCTTCTGAACCACTCGCCCTTCTTTAGCCACGTGCTCTGCTAACCCGCCTCACGTGGTCACGTGCTAGACACGTCATCACACCCGATGACCTGGCCGGTACATGTCCAGAAGTTTTGTTTTATTTCTTAAATTCATTAGGTTTCTATCTTGCTGCCAAAATTGTGAAACACTGTGATGTGAGTTGATTTTAGATTTGTCCATTTTAATGCCGACACTTTGTTTATGATTTGGATTTTAGCAATTATAAGGTGAGACCTAGGGAAGATCCCCACTAGACACGAACTTAACCAAGTGGTTAAGTAAGTGTGAATGTTCACTTCTAAAAAAAGGAAAAACATAATATATGGTGACACTACAAAAAAAAGTGTATATTGTGGCGGTTATTTTCGTATAAACTGGCGTTTATAACCGCCACAATATACGGTTGTGGCGGTTTCCTAAACCGCCATAGAACTGGCCGCCACAAAGTTTAAAGTGGCGGTTTTACTCTACCCGCCGCAACACCCGCCACTTTAAACATAGTGTAAATAATGGCGGTTTTTATATGTAATTAGTGTCAGTTATAACTGTCACAATTTACATTCATTGAAGAAAATTCTAGTGCCATAATCTGCATAAGTAGTGGCGTTTTTAACTGACATAATTTTAATTCTGAATAAATAAATTTAACCACCACTTTTTTATAATCTATTTTATACAAAAACCTTTTAAAGAGATTTAAAAACATTAGTCATTTTGCAGTTCGGTGGGTGTGATCAATTGGTTGTTGATGAAACAACGTAGCTTTGTTTCTTGTGGTGTTGCAGCACCAGTTGTTGTGGTGTTACAGCACTAGTATTTAGAAATTCATTCCCCCACTACTTCCAACCAAAGCGTCTTTTTGAGACCCTTTTCACAATTCAATTGGTTGTTTAAAACCAATTTAAATCTCTCTAGAATGGAGAGAGGAACACCTTTCTTCTTCTCTAACTTCCCCTTTGATCTCAAAGAATCTGATTTGTGGAAAATATTCAGAAGATGGAGAAGGGTGAGTGATGTTTTCATTTCTAAGAGATTAAATATAAAGACGCAAAGGTTTGGATTTGTTAGATTTCTGGGAGTACAAAATGTTAGGGAGCTGGAAAACCATTTGAATACAATATGGATTGGGAGCTGGAAACTGTATGCTAATAGACCAAAATACAACAGAACAGCAGAAACAAGAAAGGAATGGAATGCTAAGCTGAAAGAGAAGGTTTTAGTACCAGAGAAAGATACTAAAAAAGTGTGGAAGGCAAAAGGTACGAATACATATGCAACCATGGTCAAGTCTGGTAACGGAAACAGAGCACAATTGCAGAACAGGGAAAGCTTGAACGCTATCCACTTTAGAGCATAAGAAACCTCCAAAGAATGGTTAAATAATTGTTATATTGGAAGAGTATCAGATTTAAGCAAAATATCAGGATTGAACGAAAGCTTTGTCTTGGGAGGCCTTGGTTACATAAAGATCAAATTTCTGGGGGGTTTCCATGTGTTATTGAAGGGAGAAAATGAATCGAAGATCAAAGATGCCATAGAGGAGAATAAAGAATGGTTTGAAGATTTGTTTGACACAATCATTCCTTGGGAAGAGAATTTTGTAGCGGTTGACAAATTGGTGTGGGTGAGATGTAGAGGATTACCTCTGAAGCTATGGAATTATGATTGTTTCAAACACATTGCAGCGCTAATGGGTACCCTTATTGAGGTTGATGAAGCAACTCTGGCATTGGAAGAGCTTGAGTACGGAAGGTTTAGAGTTAGAATTACAGTGGGATGTGAGGCGAAGATTAATAGCTATATGAAGATCAACGACGTGTTGTATCAGGTTTCAGTGGTGGAAGAATGTACAATCCCAGATTATAAACTTTGTTAGTGCCATTGGAACGAAGACTCTGAAGGTTTCGAAACAGAGGTTGATTCAATATCATCTAATGCATCAGTGCGATCGGGTAATAGGGATTTTGAAGTTGCTAGAACGGCTGTCGAGGAGAAATCGACGACGGATGTGAGTATGGCACCGCCACTAGCGGTACAAGGCTGCCGGAAAACGGAACCTGATGCACCGTCAAGTTGCTGCAATGCTCTCGTAGCTAGAACCATAGGTCCTATCTCTGCACCTATCCTTAGACCAGTCATAGGGTCTGATACCCCAACGGCTCTAAGTAGGGCTGACGTGAAAAAAAGGTGTGGGCTTTCTGATTTGGGCCAATGTGTGGAGAACAAAGTAACATATGCAATGGAGGAAGGGAGGTGCAGAAGTAAAAATTTAAATCAGGCTTTTTCGAAAAGTGGCCCAGTGGGGTGCAGGAAGGAGATGCTGTGGAATGGGTTGTCTGGCAGCCCGGTAAACTCAGAGTTTTTTTATGAACCTCACAAAACAAGTTAGGGTGGACAACAAGGGAGCGATAGCGGCACCGCTGGCCATGAGAATACTGGTAACGGCGCGGCCACCGCCCCAACCATTAACTCGTTTGAGGTTATGGGGGAGAGAAAAGGGAAACACCCGTGCAAGTTGAACATGGCAGTGCAAGGGGCAGCAGTTCCCATCTATGATGAATCGTCAACGGCGAAAATGGTGAAGGAAGGGAAAAATGAATTGACGTCGGCGAAAGTGATGAAGGAGGGGGAACTCGCACCGACGTCAGCAATTGTGGAGAAGGAAGGGGAGCATGATCCAACGATATCAATTTCGAGGGTGGAAGATTCTTTATGCGCGTCACAAATAGGAGAGGCCTATCAATCACCTTCTCTACTTGCTTCAGACGAAATAAAGAATAAACATACGCACATTCAATTTCAATCTGGTTCGAGTTTAAGCAAAATAAGCGATACATATGTACCGTTTGAAAAACCAGCAAATCTGGGGTATCAATTGTCCGCGGATGATGTGAAGAACCAAACAATTCAAGGCAACGAACCACTTACAACAAATGCACCCGCTACAATGGAAAGAAGAGTCTTTTGGGTGGGCGAATCAAGCAAAAACAGCAAGCGGGAAGAACGCAAGAATTTAAGGTCAGTCCTATCCCAAATTAGTAATTCTGTTTCTGATATGGGAATAAATAACTGTAATCGTCTGTTCTGGTTAAAACATGGAAGTCTAGAAACGATTAGAGTATGGGAATTGGGTAAACAGCTAGGGGCAATATGCGGGGTAGAGAGTAATGTGATGGTAAGCCTAGAAGAATTAAAAAAAAGGGATAGGATTCTGAAAATCCAAAGGGAAGCAGGGGAGAATATGAGTTACCAATGAGAATTCTTACATTAAATGTGAGAGGGTTTGGGAATCCAGTAAAGTGGAGGTATATTAAGGAATTGATCAGAAAGGAAGATGTTAGAATGTTGTGTTTGCAAGAAATAAGAATGACAAATTTTAGTTTAAATAATTGCTGTCAGTTATGGGGAGATAATGACATTGATTATTGTTATAGTGAACCAACTAATGGGTCCGGGGGTATTCTCACTATTTGGCATAAAAAGTTTTTCCAGTGTTGTAGTTACTTCATCAATAGATAGTTTATTGTGTTCTCGGGGCTTTTTAAGGAGAAAAATACTCCTGTTATCATTGTAAATGTGTATTCTTCTTGTAATTTGCACGTGAAAAGGAAAATGTGGGCTGACTTATTAGAGATTAGGCAAAGGGAACCCTGTAAATCTTGGTGCATTTTGGGGGATTTCAACTCCATAAGACATCAAAAGGGAACGTAGGGGGATAAATAGTTCCAATGGTAACAAGAGAGAATTGCAAGGTTTTAATAATTTCATAGATAATATGGAACTGGTGGATATACCTTGTATTGGTAGAATATATACTTGGTACAGACCTAATGGTAAAGCAAAAAGCAGGCTTGATAAATTCTTAATTACTTTTGAATGGTTACAACACTGGCCAGGATGCAAGCAATATGTTATAGATAGATAAATATCTGACCACTGTGCATTACTGCTAAAATCAAAAGTGGTTGATTGGGGCCCAAAACCCTTTAGGTTTCTTGACATATGGCAAGAAAACAAGGAGTTTGAAAATTTCATTAAAAGCAAGTGGGAAAGTTACTTGGTTCAGGGCAACGAAATTTTAGTGTTAAAGGAGAAATTGAAGATGTTGAAAAGTGATCTGAAAGGATGGAATAAAGAGGTCTTTGGTCATAATGATAAGATGAAACTTGACATTTTGAGGAATATAAGAGAGTTGGATATGAGAGATGATGTAGATGGATTGGATGAAATTAAAATCAGGGAAAGAAGAGAACTTTTGAGTCAGTTACAGGAAATAAATGAGAGAAATGAATCTTTACTACAACAAAAGTCAAGAGCACTATGGATTAAACAGGGGGATTCCAACTCAAAATTCTTTCATGCTTCTATCAAATGGAGGAGAATGAAAAATGAGATAAAAGGAGCACATTGTAATCTCTTTGGTAACTGGGTGGAAGAATCAATTAAGGTAAAGGAGATGGTTAAAGAGTTTTACAAAAACAAGATGTCAGCCATCGAAGATATTGGGGTTAGGCTGGATAATGTGGAATTCATGGAGATATCTGAATCTGATAATAGACTATTGACTGATCCGTTTGATGAAAAAGAAATAAAGGATGCCATTTGGAATTGTGATGGTCATAAAAGTCCTGGTCCTGATGGAGTAACTTTCAGTTTCATTAAAAACAACTGGAGTGTTTTAGAAAAGGACATGTTGGGAGCTGTTAAATTCTTTCACAGAGAGGGAAAGATTCCGGAGGGATGTAATGCTTCATTCTTAACGTTGATCCCAAAGTCTGAGAATCCTCAATCCCTTGAAGAGTATAGACCTATATCACTCGTCGGTTGCTTTTACAAGATTCTAACAAAAGTGCTCTCGAACAGGATTAAAAAAGTAATTGAAAAAGTGATAGATGGATCACAATCAGCGTTTTTGTCCGATAGAGGATTGTTAGATAGTGTCCTTGTTGTGAATGAGGTAGTCGACGATTTGAAAAGAAGGAAGAAAAGGGGGGTGATTGTGAAACTTGATTTTGAGAAGGCATACGATTCGGTGAGTTGGGAGTTCTTATTTTACATGTTGGGAAGACTAGGGTTTTGTGGAAAATGGCTCCAATGGATTAGAGCATGCCTTGAATCAGCTACTGTCTCGGTTTTGGTAAATGGTAGCCCGACAAAAGAATTCAAACCAACTAGAGGCCTTAGACAGGGGGATCCAATGGCACCATTTTTGTTTTTGATTGTCGCACAAAGTTTATCTGGGCTAGTAAAACAAGCGACAAGAAAAAATTTGTTATCTGGCATCAAAATAGGGGATGAAAAGGTGGAGGTGGATCTACTCCAATTTGCTGACGATACCCTTTTTTTGTGCGAACCAAATGTGCAGAACATTAGATGCATCAAGGCTATTTTAAGATGTTTTGAATTAAATTCGGGTCTTAGAGTAAACTTCTTTAAGAGCAAGATAGGTGCAATTGGAGTAGATAGATACGAGGTTAAAATGTATTCATAAATACTTCATTGTAGCCTAATGGACATCCCCTTCACTTATCTAGGCTTAACTATAGGTGGTAACCCATTTAGGTGTTCTTTTTGGGAGCCTGTGGTAGCGAAGATAAGGAAGAAACTTTCGGTATGGAAGGGGAGGAACTTGTCTTTTGCGGGAAGAGTGTGCCTTATAAAATCTGTTATCAACGCTATACCACTTTTTTACCTATCCTTTTTTAAAGCACCAATCGGAGTGTGCAAGGAGATTACAAAACTACAGAGAAAGTTCCTGTGGGGTTGGGGAACGGAAGGGAGGAAAATTGCTTGGACTAGCTGGGATAATATTTGTAAAGCGAAAGAGGAGGGAGGTCTAGGTATTAGGCGTATAGAGTTATTTAATAAGGCACTTTTGGCAAAATGGCTATGGAGACTGGGTACCACAGAATATGGACTTTGGAAGGAGGTTCTTGAATCTAAGTATGGTTCGAGTTGGTTATCAAACTCTTATGTACCGAAAAGAAATAGATCTACATCTAGATGGTGGTTAGATTTATTCAAAGTTAGCATTTCAGACCAAAGGGACAATTGGTTCAATGAGAATATGGTTTGGAAAGTAGGATCAGGGGGGAAGGTCAAATTCTGGGAAGATGAATGGATAGCCAATGGACAACTGAAAACAAGATATGAAAGAATATATAACAACTCTGAGCTTAAAGACAAATCCATTGATTGTTTCGTAAGAAGGAACGCAGATGGGTGGGAATGGAAATTCAGATGGAGAAGAGAGTGGTTTGAATGGGAAAAAACTATGGTAGAGGATTTTATGTCTATATTGTCACAGGTGTCATTACAATCTGATATAGAAGATTCAAGGTTATGGAATGATCCTCCATCATATACTTTTTCGGTAAAATCTGCATATAATAAGTTGGGTAACTATGGGTCTGGGGGGGTATCAGTGTTTGGTTATCTTTGGAGCTTAAAGGTCATGCCCTCAGCCATGTTCTATGTGTGGAGGGCTTTCTCGAATAGGTTAGCAACAAAACAGAATTTGCTCAAAAGAGGAGTGTCTTTAGGAGATTCTTTATGCGTTTTATGTGGAAGGGAAGAGGAGACAATTGCACACACCCTCCTTACATGTAGGGAATCATGTAAAGTATGGAACATGTGTTCCACCTGGATGGGAATTTGTTCTGTGTACCACAATGAGCTCATTAATCATTTTGAACAATTCTCTTGTAGGTGCTTTAACAAGGAAGGCAATAGGTTATGGAAAAGCCTTTGGGTTTCAATAGTATGGTGTATATGGAAGCATAGAAACAGAGTTATATTTAACCAAGCAAAGATAGACGCCGAGGAGATTTTTACTATGGCACAAGTACAATCATGGGTATGGTTGAAACATAAAGAAAAAAGAGTTTTGTTCTCTTTTTCCGATTGAATACTTTCACCTGTAACTTGTATTAACATGGTAACTAGTTAAGAGAATAAAGGGTTTGTTTAATTTTCATAACTTGCTGCATATATATTGAAGGTAACAATACAAGTTGAAAGTAATTTTTGTATTAGTAGGTGGATGTTGTAATAAATATTGTATATTTCACTTTAGGTCAAGGTTATGGGTTTTTTATGTTCTTTTTGGTTCAGTTTGAGAGGTGGGGAAGGTTGTTTTGTTTTTTAATGGTGCAGGTACAGCCGACGGGGAGCAGCCTTTTAATCCTTTAAAGAGAGAATAAAATAGAAAAGATCATGGAAGGTAGAGGGAAGAGTAAGTGGTGGGCCGAAGATGTTATCTTTTATGGTTTTTAGGTACAAAATTTACGCAACAAAGGATGGGCAGCTGGATTAACAGAGGTGCTGGTGCTATGGGACTGCAACTAGGTGGAACTTTGTATACTTCAAGTTGCTGTCTTCAAACCAGAATCAATTCCCTTTGCTGAAATTTTGAAGAGTGGATGTCCCTTTAGCAATTTTATGATTGACGTGCTGGTGTTGTCACAAAACAATAGGTAAGGTTGGGGGATTATTGGTCTTTTGGCTGGGATGTATTGTGTTTTTCGTCACCATTTAGTTTGATGGCACCATCTTGTTTCTTTGCTGGTTATTCTGTTGGTTTTTCTCTTGGTGTGATGTAGTTTTTTGGGCACTTTGCTGAAAGTGTGCTTTTGTTATTAGTAGTTTTAGGACAGGTTTTTACATTCCTTTTGCAGGTGTGAGCCTTGTATGTGCTCTAATTTCTTGTACACAGGTTGGGACACCCCTAAAGTGTCCCTCTTTTAATTTCATTAATTCTTTGCCGAAAAAAAAAATCTATTTTATACAATTAACCTAAACATAATATATTTTCATAATAAAATAAAATAATGTATAAAGTTATAATCATCCATTCATTTGATTGAAAGTTAAAGCACAAATAATATTGTTCAAAAGTTTATACATATTTTAAAATTAAAACAAATAAAAAATTCATAAATCCCTAATCAAGTTTAAAATTACAACATATAATTGTTCAAAAGTTCATCATCAATTTCATATAATCCAAAGACACGCTTGAAGATCCTTATCACCGCATCCATTGTAGGGGAAAAGCTGTCTCTGTCTCTTCCTTCCCGGATACAAGTACCTATGAGAAATATAAAAAAAATTTAACCAAATTAAATATAGAACAGAAACTAATACACAAATATATAAAGGTCATCATCAAAGGAAAAGATACGAAAGAGTAGATTTGCATGCATACATTTCTCATTTGAACAACAACATATAGAGCAACTAAACTATAGAGTTCGTTTCCATTCACTCTTAATAGGAAACTAAATAACATTCTAGGCACATACGCATGAAGATTCAATATAGGGGTCACACTGATAATCCACATGGACAAATATAAAAAGAAACACTTTGACATGGACTGAAAGACACAAACAACTTAGTAATGAAGTTACGATAAAATTGAAGTTGCACAACGAAAGCAAATATAAAACCCAAAATATAACACCAACCAAAACACGCATTCAATGTGACGAAGGCATAAATAAAGCAGAATGTGAAGAACACAATGAAAAGAAATAGACCTGACAAAAAACTGAAATTTGTGCTTAGCTTTTCTCTATCCTTTCACGGTCCAGACAATCAATAACATATATATCTGCATATATTTATTAATTTGGCAACAATAGACTTGTATCATAATTTTTCAGCTCAATTGGATAAATGAATGGTTGTAGTAGAAGGAAAAATTCACAAGTTCCAAAATTCACAAAGTTGTATTTTCATTAAGATAAAATGTATAAAACCATGAAAACTAATTCCTACCAAACCATCACAGTTGTTGAAATAGTGCCTCAAAAGTGCTCTTAATTTCTTTGACCCTGCAACATCCCAAACTGTGAAAACAACATTCTTATGCTGAATCTTCTCCACATTAAAACATGCAAAAAGGTAAAATTTATAAGCCTTGAACAAAATACCAATAGTTCAGTTCTTTCTAATTTTTCTTCTACTAAACTAAAATGTTAACAAGATTTCTCTAGTCAATTCACACAAGTGCTAATAGATATTTGTCCATTTCAATTACGAACAAATTTAAATAGACATAGAAACAAAAATATGTAGATAATTGACAAGTAACTATTTGCATCCTTTGGGTATCAAGATCGAATGGCTTAATTAGCTTATACCAAGAAATCTGCCTAAAATAATTAAATTATGAAATTATAATGAAACCCAACAATTGTAGGTACAGTAGATAAAATTCTCCAATATGGAGCTTGTACATTATGGTAGTTTTGCTAGCATCACCACCTAAACCAAGAAAATGTTTTAAAAAGTGTAAATACGAAACTCATCTAAAATTGATGAAGAATTTCATCATCTCTTTTGCTGATTAATCATGACGATAACAGGATGTTAAAGCAAACTATTCAAAATCAAACAATTGAAACAAGACCAAACATACAAAGAATGACATGTATTAACCTAAACAAATATTATATAATAAAACAGAAAAAAGAAAACATTGAAACCACAACATAATGAAGAACAATACCTTATCCACATTCGATAATAATAGGAAGAGTAAACAATCTCATGAGAATGCAAAACTGAAAAATGCAGAATAAAATTAAAAATTAAGAGTAATCAAGGAATTGAAATTTTCCATGATTTGTTATACCCTTATTACAACGAAAACCCTATTTATCTCTTTAAACAAGGTAGCAAAAACGATTGTAGGATGGAACTGATGTAGATTCATTCTACTTCTCTAATACCCACAATACATGTCTCCAACTAAATGTAGCGGGCACATTGTGTACGACGTCGTGTATGAACAAAGAAACAAATCTAAAATCGAAGTTTACCTCTCCACATCATCTATGAAGGAAGGAATGAGTGACGACCTGCGAAAGCTGACGGTGAGGATTCGTGGTCATTTATGAAGGTGACGATTACGCAATTTCGATGACAGGGATAGGGTTCAAACAAAAAAATTTGCAATGAGTTTCAGAGAAAGAAACCATTTGCAATGAGGTTCAAAGAGATGATTCAAATGTTTTGGGAATGATAGAGTCTGATACTTAGGGTTTGGGAATCAAAGGGTTTGAAATTTACAAAGGTTTCAGAGTTACAAAGGTTTTTAGAATGAAAGTTTGACGAAATTTTGTTGGATTCCAAATAATTTTTTTTGGAGGGAAATAACTTTTGGGGAGAAGAGTAATGGAGGGAATGCAAAATGGCGCGGAGGAAATGGTAAAGTGCGTGTATTTTATAAAATGGCAATTGTAAATGTCATTTTTTAAAAGGGAATTGCGATAGTTATTAACCCGCCATATTATACGGATAATTGTGGTGATTTTTAATAACCGCCATACTAAAACCGCCATAATTTACACGATTTTTTGTAGTGTGAAGATGATGTAGAGTTTGGGAATTGAAAGAACATAAAAAGAAACAATTATGATGAAGGGAACCGAATTGAAAATGCAAGCAAAATCAAGGACATAAACACAATGCGCAATGGCAAAATGGAAAATGGAATAAGAGATGAAGGGAAGTGTTCCTGCTGGTTGACTCCCTTCGCCGGTTGGCTCCAACAGCTGCTTTGGCCCTTCGAACTTGCCTGAGAATCATGCCTTCTTGATTAAGAAACCTCTCACTTGCAAAGACAAAGGGACGCCCTAGCGGCCGTTTGCACTCTAACGCTCAAGTCAGTATTAGGGCAAAGAAACACCAAGTGTGTATATTAGCTTCAGTCTTAGAAACTACGTACCTTACTAAGGTTCTTGGCACCCTTTATATAGGCTGAAACTAGGGTTTACCTTTGTGTCGTTACCGTTATCTAGGGTTCCTTGGAAAATTTCCCTGCGCCGCTGCTTAGGTAATCTTAGCGTATCTGGCACATGGAACCTTCCTTAACAGGAGTGCAATGAATAATCAGAGTGGTCGTTTGGGTACCAACTTATGCACGTATTCTCTAACGCCATCTGCTTCGTGGGTGCCCTAAGTATTCACGTGCCATGCATGTAGCTTCCTTGGAAACCCTAACCCTAATGGGCTTTAACGCCTCCCAGGATTATCCTCACGTTCTGCGCCTTCATGCTTCATACACACCACGTGCATGGATTCCTCGTGACTTAGGCTTTCCACATATCTCATGTCTTTAACTGTTAACTTATCATAACTCTTAGGCCCACCTTACGTGGCCTTTTACAACGTTCAGACGAACAATGTTCGATCTTCTCCCTCTACTGGCGAGGTCCGATATCGATCTCCAACATCGGGTTTAGAATACCAATGTCCAAAGACTAACCAATCCCGTGGTAAGTGCGTCTGGGGTCCACCTCGTGGCCCCCCTTCCATCACCAAGCATCAGTGCGCGATGTCTGAGGTCAGTCTCTGGGTCGATGACCGAGGACTGGTCAGAAGACAACACCCCCATTCTCGAACTGTAACTTGTTTCAGTGAAGAGACTAGGTGATCGCGTTGGGCGACCTACGTGGCATGGGTAATGGGTGTGAACAGTACACCAAAGTGACATCTCATCATTCTTCGTTGATCAACGTACATGTGTCAAGATCGATGGCTGGGACTTGTTGGTGCTCGAACTTCTTCGTGCACTGTTCAAACACTTTAACCCTTACGTTCCCACCATTGTTTCATTACTTTCATTTACGTGAACCTTCACTTAGCATTCTGCGAAAAAACGCTCTCTTCTCTTTCTTCCAAAACTCAAACCCTCGAAAGGTATGATTTTTATTTCCCGATCACTTTTCCATTTATGATTTCGCTGCTTGTAACATGCTTATAACTGCCTGGGGCTGTTTATGATTCTTGCATTTCTTCGCGCATTCATTTCTACTATTCACGTCTCGAGTCTCGGTTTTTCTGGTTTTCTCTGGTTTTGTCTAATTAGGCCACCTCCTCCTCTAAAGTTTCTATTTTTCCTTTCCTTTTTAGCTTTCTTATCCAAGATGACCAAACGAGTACCTGAACCAGCTTCTCTTTCAGACTCCAATTCCACGTCGACTTCATCCCCTATTCCAACCATTTCGCCAATTCCCCCTCCTTCTGTATCGCTGGGTACCGGCGGACCTTCTAGGGGAAACGTCCACCTTCACGTCCTTTGAGAGCATAGCGACTTATAGGTAGAAGCAAACCTGCCACCCTTCACGCGTCTTTGGCAAACACTGCGATAAGTTTATGCGGGTAGTGGCTTGTCGTGAGGGTGAGCTGGAATGTTGTGATTAAGCCTCTGATCTTGAAGGCCCCTTCTGCTTCATCTATTCCACCATCTTTTGAAGACTGGGGCTTCAATTAACCCTTACTCCCTTCGAGTGCACACTTCTGATCGAGGTGAACGTTGCCCCCGCCCAATTGCATTCCAATAGTTGGGCGTTCATGAGGGTTTTCGCCATCCTTTGCTACAGCCTCAGCCTTACGCCGTCTGTGGATACCTTCCTTTATTTATTTGAAGTTAAAGACCCTGGGAAGAAGTTGTGGGTCAGCTTCAATGGTGTGGCTGGAAGGGTGCTCTTAACGCTCTTTCAGCAATCATACAAGGGGTTCAAGAAGAACTTCTTCAAAGTCCGGAGCAATCAGAGGGACCCTGCTCTTCTAGATGGGTTCCCCTTATATTGGACGGAGAAGCCAAATCTTCAGAGAGCTTGGACCCTTGAGGATCTTTCCCCTCAGCAGCGAGGAGTATGCGAGCTCCTCTCCGGACTCTCTGCCCCTTTCAGCACTTTGGAGCTACTCAAGCGTGAGTTTAGCCCAAAAAAATCTTAAGACATATATCGGTATTTTCTCGTTCCCACGCCTCTTGTTTCACTTCATTTTTTTCTTGCATACTTTGCCTTGTTTATTATCTCCTGTGTTAACTTGTTGCTTTCATGTAGATATGGGTTTAATAAAGATAAAAAGAAGAAGTTGGCCGACCTGCTGGCTAAGCGAAGGGCGGCTGCTGTCGGGGAGGGAACGTCAACGCCCATAGCCCCCTCGGCCTCAGCTACTCCATTTCCACAACCCATCGGGCCAACCCTTGTCGTTGATGGGCAAAGAGGGGTGCTGGCCGTCGAGACCGATGACGAGGACACAAGCACCGGTCTCGTCTTCAAAAGGCAGAGGGTTGGCGAGGTCGTGGTGCCCTCTGCTTCTGCATCCGGTGGGACCCCGACCTTCATGGACCATCCCCCGAGCACCTCCTCCCCCCTCCAACTTGTTGTTCACGAGGGTGGAGGAGAGAGTGCTCCTGAGGGCCAAGAGATGCCTTCTACCTCCCAGCTTCCCATGCTTCTCCAACGACTATTCAACTGCTTCCAGGACAAGGAGGTGGTGGAGAGTTTGAACGGCAACCTCTCTCAGGATCGCGTGGTTGACGGTCTAGGGGACTTCCTGATCGCATCTAACCTTGCGCTGGGTAGGGCCCAAAAGGACGAATCTCAAGGTTAGGATGGCGAAGCTTGAGGAAGAGTTGTCCACCCTGGCCAAGACCTTTTCCAATCAGGAGATCACCATGCATGTGGAGTTGGCAAGTCTTCGCCAATCTGAGAAGGACGCCAAGAAGGCTCTTCATGACAAGGGCCAGGAGGCTGTCCATATAGAAACGAAGATCTTGCCTCTTCGCACCAACGTGGTCGAGCTAAAAGAGCTAGTGGCGGAGATGAAGGGGAAAATGGCAAAGCTGGAAGAAAGAGCCACCCAGCGCGAGGTCTTGCTGGGACAAGTCGAGGGGGAGCTAGCTGAGAAGGTTGAATCCTTCAAGAAAACAAGAGGAGGAGCTCACCAATGATGTCGTTGACGCTTATGGTGAGGGGTTTCAAGATGCCATCGCTCAGTTTGCCTACGTGCATCCTGAGGTGGATCTTACCCCTTTCGGTGAGTCCAAGTGCATCGTTGATGGGCAAGTCGTACCACGAGAATGACTCATTTATAACTCTGTGTTTTTTGAAGAACAATCTGCCCCTGTACATATATTTTATAAGTATTTATCTTCTGTTTAACTGTTTGTTTTGTTCGCTTTGATCTGTATCTTTCTGCCCTTACTTGCATTGATTTTGACTAGTAGCGCTTCGACCTAGGTTGCCCTTTAGGTAGCACGCCTAACTTCATACTTGTGCGCGCAAATCCCTTAACTGGATCAACCTTTGCTTCGAGGATAAACCCCCCTTTGCTGTTCTTGATCTTCTCCTTGCGAAGTAGGGCAATTTGTTCATCTCGCTCCTTCCCTCTTTAGATCGACGAGAATATCATGCTAGTAATACGGGTGAACCACACCGTTCTCGTCCTTGGCTTTTAAACAAGAGAGGAGTGTACCGTCCCGATCTCAATCCTGCATTATGAAGGTAAGGGTGAACTTAACTGGTGAGCCATGTTGTTCTACCCTGGAGTTACTACGCAAGGGGGAGGCCCCCCTAAGGAACCATGCTTCTCTCGTCTTGGTGTTTCTAACTCGGGTGAATGGCTCTTTAACTTGTGAGCCATGTTGTTCGACCTTGGAGTTACCACGCATGTGGGAGGTCCCCTAAGGAACTATACTTCTCCCATCTTGGTGTCTTGAACTCGAGTTAACGACTCTTACCGACCTCATCCTTGCTGTACAAAGTCAACGGCAGGCCTGATAACTGGTCGCGACCTTGCTTGTAAAATGTCAACGGACAAGCCTTCAACGTTTGAACCAAACTATTCCCAACCTTGGTAAACTTGCGTAAACGGGAGGTTCATGATTGAACCATACTATTCCCATCCTAGGCGCATTACTTCAAGGAGGAGGTTCATTTCATCGGTGAACCATACTATTCTCCGCCTTTGTGAACTTACACGAGAGGGGCTTATTGGGAAAACCAAACTACCTCTTCTCTCCGCGTATCACTTCAAGGGAGAGGTTCATTTAACTGTCGAACCACACTATTCTTGGCCTTGGTGAACTCACAAGAAGGAGGTTCGTTGAGGAACCATACTACTTCCGCTCTTGGCTTAATCAATACAAGGGAGAGGTTCATTTAACTTGTAATGCAAACACACTTCTTAACTGAATAATCTTGGAATTTTATTTGGGTGACCTCGTTAAAAAACCCCACATGGGAAAAAATAGTGTCCCCTTTAAATGTGTACAGTGAAAATATCTTTTAACTAAAGTAAAAGTTAAGATTGGTCGCGTTCCAAGTGCGAGGGATCGCGTCGCCCTCTAACGTTTCGAGCCTGTATGCTCCATTCCCGAGGGCCTCCGTTACTCTGAAAGGGCCAGTCCACTTGAGAGATAACTTGTTTTCCAACTGGTAAGGCTGGGCCTTCCACATTACCAGGTCGGCGACCTGGAACTGCCGAGGTCTCAGCCTGGACTGAGGGGTAGTGTGGTAGGCCCACAGATTCTAGGGACTTCTTCCGCCCAGGTCCCCTTGGCTTTGTCCAGAGCTTCTCTTCAGACCTCTGAGCAGGACTCGGTTGGCCGATTCGACCTATCTGTTCGTCTGGGGTGTTCTACTGATGCGAACACCTGTTTCACTCCCAGCTCTGTACATAGCTTGCCCAATTGCTGGCTTGCAAACTGGGTATCGTTATCAGATACCAACCTCTTCGGTATTCCGAAACGACACACTATGTTTTTCCACACGAAGTGCTGGATTTTATGGGTTGTGATCTGTGCCACTGGCTTGGCCTCGATCCACTTCGTGAAATACTCTATGGACACCACGAGGTACTTCATCTGTCGTACTTCCAAAGGGAAAGGTAACAGAATATCGATCCCCTAGGTATGAAATGGCCATGGACTGTAGATCGACCTCAACTCCTCTGGGGGCGCTGTGTGCCAATCAACATGTTGTTGGCACTGCTTGCACCGCTAGGTGTACCTTGTGCAATCCTCTCTCATGGTTGGCCAGTAATACCCTACACGAATAGCCTTTGATGAGAGAGATCGGCCACCGATGTGGCTACCGCATATCCCTTCATGTAGCCCTGCCATGATGCATGTGCATTGTTTGCCGTCTACACATACTAGTATAGGATGGGTGAATCCGTGCCTGAACAACTTCCCATCGATCAGGGTGTACTTGCTCGAATTTTTCTTGATTTTTCGAGCTTCTGCGGGTTCTAACGGGAGTACTTCATCGGCCAAGTAGTGCTGGTAGGCCGTCATCCAGGTTTCTTCTGATTCCACCTGGTGAACTTGCGGCGCTATTTCCCCAACAACTGGGTACCTGCTTATTCTGGGTGGTCTTACCGTTTCTTATGTTAATGACCGATGGCTCCTCCTCGTCTCTTCCGATGTGATGACCTCACCTCTGGCCCCTGCAATACCTTGCTGACGAAGTAGATCGGCCTCTGCACCTGGTCTTGCTCATGCAATAGCACCGAACTGATCGCCTTCTCTGTCACTGTGAAGTATAAGCAGAGTGGGGTACCTAACTTTGGCTTGCACAACACTGGTGGACTGGCCATATACTACTTCAGCGTTACAAACGCCTCTTCGCACTCTCGGGTCCATACGAACCTACTGTTTCTGTTCAGGCACTCGAAATAAGGGTGCCCCTTATCTCCTCCTGCCGACACGAATCTGGACAAAGCGGCCATGCGCCCTGTTAATTGTTGCACTTCTTTCACTGAGATCGGGCTTCTCATAGCTATTATAGCAGCGCACTTCTTAGGATTTGCCTCTATCCCTCGTTCAGTGAGTAGAAATCCCAAGAACTTGCCTGCCTCAACCCCGAACACGCACTTCTTCGGGTCCAGGTTCAGCTTGTACTTCGCTATCGTGGTGAATAGCTCTTCCAGGTCTGCTACGTGTTGCTCCTTCTGCTGGGAGGTGACCACCATGTCATATACGTATGCTTGGACATTCCACCCTAACATGGGCGTTAGCACTCTGTCCATCAATTGCTGGTAGGTGGCCCCTGCGTTCTTTAGCCCAAAGAGCATGACCTTATAGCAATAGCAAGACAGTTCCTTCATGAATGCAGTCTTGCATTCGTCCTTGGGGTGCATCATGATCTGTTTGTTGAGGTACGTGAAGTCAACACACATTCTCCACTTTCCACTAGCCTTCTTTACTAGTACCACATTGGCTAGCCATTCGGGGTATTGAATCTCCCTGATGTGGCCAACCTTCAATAGCTTCTCTGTCTCCTCTCCTACGACCCGACGCCTTTCTTCATTGAATTTTCGCCTTCTCTGGCAGACAGGTCGGACCTGGGGGTCCATGGTGAGACAGTGACCCAGGAAGTCAAGGTCTATGTCGGGCATATCAGAGGCAGACCATGCGAAAGCGTCAAGGTGTCGTTCTATGACCTCAGCAACCTGATCCTGCGCCTCTTGGCTTCAAAACCACCCAAGTTTGAACGTCTTCCCGCCGATCTCTCTTTTTACCACGTCTCCAGCGGGCTCGGGTCGGTTCTCCCGGGCGATCTCTACGCGGGTCACCCCGTCTTCTTTTGGGGATTTGGTAGTGAAAGAAAAGACCCATCTCTTCGTTTTGAGGCTGTTTTCGTAGCACTTTTTCGACTCCTTTTGGTCAGATTTAATGGTGATCACCGCATCCTCAAGGGAAGACAACTTCATCTTCATATGCCTTGTGGAGGCAATTGCTCTTATCCTGTTTAAAGCTGGCCTACCTAACAGTATATTGTAAGCCGAGGGAGCGTTAACAACGAGATACCTGATGTTGGTAGTTCGCGAGATAGTGTTTACCTCCCCGTGGATAGGCACCTCGTGCCCCTGATCCGCCCCTGCAGTCGCTAACGCCTGGTCGTCCTGCAGCTCTTGAAGATAATCTTTCAAGAAACCGCTTTTCACTAGCTCATCTAGTTTGTGTGCCAAGGCCAAGCAATTACGTATGTAGTGGCTATTTGCCTAGTGGAACTCACACCAAGCGTTCTTGTTGGAGCCCATCTTCCTATCGGTCTTTGCTGGTATCTTCAGTCTTGTCGCTATGTTCGTGATAACGATCAACTCCTTGAGCTTCACTCAGAAATTATGCTTTGGGGGTGGGTCCCTTCGTGCACGAGTCCCGGCCTGGGCCCGTTCATAGGGTTTTCCCGCCCCTTCTTCTCTGTTGTCGCCTCGTGCAGCCGCTCGAGGTCAGACAGGATCGACGAGACCTTGTTTCTGCGTTACTCGATCATCTGCGACGATGTGTGCTAACGCTCGACATCTAATCTCCATGAATGTCTTCGGGTAGAACCTTAGCAGTGATTCACTGAAATGTCCAAGTAGCATTCCCTTGACAAAGGCATGCACTGTCATGGCCTCATCAGTGGTTTCAACCTCACCACTTGGACTCCGAACCTGTTCAGGTACTTCATGGACTCCCCTTGGTACTGTTTGACATAAAAAACGTCATAAGAAAGTCGGGTGGGGGCTTGGTTAACAAGGTACTGCTCCCTGAACAACGTTGCAAATTGGTCAAAGGTGGTGATGTGTCTGTCAGGAAGGCTAACGAACCATTCCAACATCGCGCCTGACAACGTGCTCATAAGCATCTTGCAGTACACAACGTCAGATCCTCCTGTGAGCATCATTTGGGTATAGAACGCTGTGAGATGGGCCTTTGGATCCTCTACTCCCATGAAGGAGACTTTCGGGCTTAGAGATGTTGTTGGTAATGTCGTATTCATGATCGCTCGTCAGAACAACATGGGACGTGCCCTAAGTGGTACAAGTGGGGCACGTTCGTCCGCTGCGCGCTCCCTTACTTGTTGCAGATCCCTGCGCAGTTCTTCATTGGCTCTGTGCAGTTCTGCGTTGTCCACTCGCGACACCGCTACTTCTGCTTCGAGGGCACACATTGTGTCCAAGGTTTGATGCGTGGTAATGTTGTCCCCTCCGGGGGGCACTCGGATCCAGCGATTCCTTGCCTCGTACTCCTCATGCTTCTAGTAAAGACTCCTAACGTGATTGCGAGTGGGACCTTTCTTTAACAGGCCCCACGGTTGGCGCCAAATGTTCTTGTCGGTTGACTCCCTTTGCCAGTTGGCTCCAACAACTGCGTTGGCCCTTCGAACTTGCCTGAGAATCGTGCCTTCTTTATCAATAAACCTCTCATCTGGAAAGACAAAGGGGCGCCCTAGCGGCCATTTGCACTCCGACGCTCAAGTCAGTATTAGGGCAAAGAAACAACAAGGGTGTATATTAACTTCAGTCTTAGAAACTGCGTACCTTACTAGGGTTCTTGGCACCCTTTATATAGGCTGAAACTAGGGTTTACCTTTGTGTCGTTACTGTTATCTAGGGTTCCTTGGAAAATGTTCTTGTGCTGCTGTTTAGGCAATCTTAGCGTATCTGGCACATGGAACCTTCCTTAATTGGAGTGCAATGAATAATCAGAGTGGCCATTTGGGTACCAACTTGTGCACGTATTCTCTAACGCCATCTGCTTCGTGGGTGCCCTAAGTATTCATGTGCCATGCATGCAGCTTCCATGGAAACCCTAACCCTAATGGGCTTTAACGCCTCCCAAGATTATCCTCACGTGCTACGCCTTCATGTGTCATACACACCACATGCATGGATTCCTCGTGACTTAGGCTTTCCACATATCTCATGTCTTTAACTGTTAACTTATCATAACTCTTAGGCCAATCTTACGTGGCCTTCTACAACGTTCAGACGATCGATGTCTGATCTTTTTCCTTTATTGGCGAGGTTTGATATCGATCTCCAATGTTGGGTTTAGAATACTACTGTCCAAAGACTAACCAATCCCCTGGTAAGTGCGTCTGGGGTCCACCTCGTGGCCCCCCTTCCATCACCAAGCATCGGTGCGCGATGTCTGAGGTCAGTCTCTAGGTCGACGACCGAGGACTGGTCGGGACAGGAAGAAAGCTTATGGTGATAGACAAGAGTGAACGCACCACTTGGAGTGTGGATTCTCAAAGATAAGTGAGAAGGGCCGCCACTTGAAAAGCTCTCACTCTCAAAAGATAAGACCTAAGCTAGGAGATCACAAGTCTCACACAATATTTGCAGAGTTTTCCTTCTATTTCAAAAATTTCAATATGGGAATACATGGAGTAAAGCACACTATTTTTAGAAATGAGTGCCTTGGAAAACAAGATAAGCAAGGGTAGGATGGTAAAAGAGTGAGGGGCGGCCTTTAGGGTTTGACTAAGTCAAAACCGCATCCTAGGCTTGTTCTTCTAGAAGCTAGGTCAACTTTCCTAAACCTAGATGCCTTCTCTTGAAAAAGTGAGCTTGCACTAGTACAAAATTTTAAAACAACGACCCATTATTTAATGTGTTTCAATGGTTGGACGTTGTCTTTCAAAACGCGGTGGCATTTTTTAAATTAACTTGATTTAAGAAGGCGGCTACTACAAAAAGTCGCATTCTTAAATCAAGCGCTTTATTTAAGAATGCGGCTATTACAAATAACCGCCTTCTTAAAACCTTTTTTACCCTAACTCAGAAGTGCGCCACTTACGTTTTTATACTCTCCTTTCTCTTGCTCTTTGTTTCTCTTATGTGCTTCCTTCATTAACTTTGCTTCCTTTTTTCTTCCTCTCTTCTTTTCATTGTCTTCGTGCCACACTACAAAAAAACGTGTATGTGGAGGCAGTTATTTTCGTAAAAAGTGGCGTTTTTAACCATCGCATTATACGTCTGTGGCGGTACCGCGTACCGCCAGAATTCCTGCCGCCACAAAGTTTAATGTGGCGGTCAATTGAGAACCGTTGTAGCAGACGCCATATTATGCATGGTATAAAGTGGCGGTTTTAAGCGTGTAATTTGAATCAATTATAAATGTCGTAATTTTAAAACTGGGTAAACCAATTCTAACGTAAATATTGGCAGTTTTAACCGCCACTTAATACAGTATAGTATGACATTTATAATGCCTTTATAACAGTCATAATTCGAATATTAAATATTTAATTTTATTTTTAATATTTATAATAATTTATTTAATTCTATTTTATAATTTGATTTCATAATATTATTTAATTCATATTATAATTGAATTTCAGTACACAATTAAATTTCATAATATAACTAAATTATAATATAAACAAATTTTATAATATAATTTATAATTAAAATTGATAAATATAATAATTAAAAGATAACTTCATTCACTCATTGAGAGAACAAAGTTGATAATATTAAACTAATCCAAATAACAAGTAAATTAAATTGTCAAAATATTAATAGCTCCATATTTGAACATGTACCGCCCTGGTGGACGGGTGTGATGACGTGGCATCCTGCTACAGTGTAGGCGTGTTGACAAGGCGCCAGGTTGGCAGATGGGAAGGAAGTCGGGAGGCACGTGTGGTCGCCGATTGTTAAGTTGGCGTGTTCCGATTTCCAGTTTACCAGAATAGGCGATCGCCAGGTTGAAGGTGAAGTCGCCAGATGTAGACTCAGGCGACCAGGCAGTCGGAGATCGCCAGAATAATCACATCGCCGAAGATGAAGGAGAAGCAGATTATGAAGGCGGCCGGCGAGACCACAGGGAAGGTGTATGAAGGCCCTAACTCGCCAGTTTCAGTAGAGATCGCACTCCTGAGTTAGCTATGCACTGGGCAGTACCATGCATAGGTAACTTAGCCAAAATGAGAGTAGAAGCAGCGCCAAGTCAGGGAGCCTCCAAATGATGGCACGTGTACGGTTGGATACGAGCCACGTGTCCAAGTCAGTAACTGCCAGGAGAGAGAAAATCACCAGGTATATAAGAGCTCTTAACGAACTTTCTGAGGTACGCACGTTCAGTTGATACACTTTACGCTTGCGAGTGACAGAGCTGTTGTGAGAGAGAGTTTTTGCACGGTTCTCGTTCTTAGTATTTGGTGATACCGTCACTGACTTGAGCGTCGGAGTGCGATCGGCCGCAGCGGCGCCGTATCGTTTCTTTGCAAGTTCTTGAGATAGATCCAGAGGAGGAACGGAAGTGAGAAGCGGCGCGCACGTCGATCCTTGACGAGGCATTCTCCAGCGCTCCGGTCAACAGGCAGGATCATCAGGCGCCCACCGTGGGGCCGTGTAAAACATGCTCCCATCCACAGCGTGAGTTCGTGGAAGTTTTCGAGGTTTTCTGCGCGGTTGCGTGCTGGTGCAACCGTCGTGTGCAGTTTCTTTGAGTTTCGTTCGGTGAGTTTGTGTTTTGTACCGTTTGTTTGGCTTTCAATCGGCGGAGTGAGGTCTTTTGTTGCTTGCGCGCGATCTGTCTGGGGGAAGTTCGAGTTCTTTTGTGGTTTTCTGCGAAGGTTTGCGGTGTTCGTGGTTTCTTGCGCAGTTTCTTGAGTTCTCTCCGATTGATCGCTGTTTCGATTGTGGTTGAAGTGTTGGTTGCTGTATTCTTGTGGTTCGCTGAAGTTGATGAGAAAGATGAGAAGCAATCGTTCCAGTCCTGTGGCTCCCGTCGCTGCTGAAGGCGACGCCGCCATGACCATGGCGCAGATGGCAGAGATGATGCGCTCGTTGCAGGCCACTGTGGAAGCCTCGCGCGTCGAGCAGGCAAGGATACATGAGGACCTGGTCGCCTCTCGCGCCAGGAACGAGGAGCTCAGCAAGGTAACCGAGGAGCTACGGCGAGCTCTTCAGGAGCAACAGGGACGTTCTTCTGCTGAAGAGGTGGCACCGTCGACGCCGCCTCGTGTGTTCCCCATGCCTTTTATCCAGGCGATTACCGACACGCCAATTCCCACGAGCGTGGTTCCAGTTAAAGCTGTTTTTACCGGCGTGGAGGATCTAGAGGCTCATCTGACCACGTTCCACACGCAGATGATGCTGTTGGGAGGGTCAGACGCCGTCTACTGCAAGATGTTCGTGAGTACGCTCCAGGGAACGGCGATGGAGTGGTTTGTGAGCCTGCCTAATGGCCACATAACCAATTTTCAACAATTCTCGAAAATCTTTGTCGAGCAGTACATTGTGAATAAGGCACCGCCGAGGGTGTCCTATGATCTGTTTGATATAAGGCAGTACCATGGGGAGTCCCTCAGAGACTACCTCAATCGCTTCGGCGCGCAGATGGTCAGGTTGCCAGCCAAGGATGAAGAAATGCTGGTCTATGCCTTCAAGAAGGGCGTGCAGCCAGGGCCATTCTGCGAGGCCTTGATCAGGGCTCATCCAGCGACATTTGCTGAAGTCAGGCGACTTGCGGTGGCCCACATCGCCGACGAGAGTGAAGTCGCCGAAAAGAGAGGCAGCGTGGCTCCCGCCAGGCCACGCGCCCAGACCAGGATCCAGCCACAGAGGGTGCTGGAAACGGCGGCGGCGGCCAGAAAAGACCAAAGGACCCGCTATCCTTACGATAGGAGAAATAAGGGAAGAAGCCAAGCGCGCCAACCACCAGCACGCCAACAACCAGCACGCCGAGAGTACAATCGCCCGCCTAAGCACAAATTCATCATGGGACTAGCGGACCTGATCGCTATCCCTAACATATCTGCTAGGTTGAAGGCGCCCGAGAAGGTGGGCGACAAGGTGCTGGGGTCAAAGCCGGACGTTTGGTGCGAGTTTCACCAGTGCTTTGGCCACAACCTGGACTCGTGTTTGTCTTTAGGATACCAGCTCGACGATCTGGTTAAGAGCGGGTTCCTAAACGACTATCTGCTGGATAGAAGGACCGGAGGAGCGTCGAGTTCCCAGCCGGCAGGTGGAGAAGCCCAGCAACACGAGATGCCTATCCATGGGGAGATCCACACCATTGCAGGGGGTTTCTCAGGTGGTGGATGCACCGCATCGCAGAGGAAAAAGTACGCACGATCGGTGATGTCAGTGGACATGTTTGAAGATCACTCGCCGGAAGTGGACATTACGTTCACCAAGCAGGATCTTCGGGACGTTGTGCCTCATGACAACGATCCCATTGTTATTTCGTTGATCACGACGGGAAGGAAGGTCCATAGGGTTCTGGTGGACCAAGGAAGCTCGGCAGACGTAATGTTCTGGCCGACTTTCACGCAGCTGGAATTGCCCCTTGACCAGCTAAGGCCCTATGGAGGGTGCTTGTATGGGTTCGCTGGCGACCAGGTGGAGGTCAGGGGGTACATTGAGCTGAGAGCCACGTTTACCGATGAGGCTGGGTCGAGGACGGAGAAAATCAAGTACCTCATCGTAAACGCCCCTTCAGCATATAACATCCTGTTGGGAAGGCCCACTCTTAACAGGATAGGCGCAATTCCATCGTCTCGGCACATGAAGGTGAAGCTGCCGTCCATGGAAGGGGTGGTGATCACGATAAAGTCCGATCAGAAAGAAGCGAAAAAGTGCTATGAAAATAGCCTGAAAAATAAAAGATCAGTGGGCTATGTAACGACCACCCCGCCTCCCGGTGTGAAGCCCAGACCGCCGGTAATAGAGGAGGCCGCCGGAAGGGATGTAGAGATGGTAGATGCTGAGCTGGGAGAGAAAAATTCTGGCCTGGAGGAGGAAGAGGCGCGGAATCGCCCCGAGGAAGCAAGGGAACTGGGAATTGCCAAGGCGGTGATCGCCAGAGAATCCAGGCCCAAACCCGTCGAGCAGTGTCTCGAAAAGGAGATCGGAGGGAAAGTCTTCAAGCTCGGAAGATCTCTGGAGGTCGATCTCCAAGACCAGATCGCCAAGGTGATTGAACGGCATCTGGACGCGTTTGCTTGGTCCGCCTCGGACATGCCCGGGATCGATCCCGACTTCTTGTGCCATCATCTGGCGATGGACAACATGGTGAGACCGGTGCGACAAAGGAGAAGGAAATTCAACGAAGAGAGGAGGCAGGCGATCAGGGACGAAACACAGAAACTCCTCGCTGCAGGCCACATCAGGGAAGTCCAGTACCTTGAGTGGTTGGCAAATGTTGTGCTGGTAAAGAAGAGTAACGGGAAATGGCGCATGTGCGTCGATTTCACCGATCTGAACAAAGCTTGCCCGAAGGATTCGTATCCTTTACCAAGCATTGATGCCCTGGTCGATAGTGCTGCAGGGTGCAAGCTGCTGAGTTTCCTGGACGCCTTCTCGGGCTATAATCAGATCAAGATGCATCCCATGGATGAAGAAAAAACAGCCTTCATGACGGAGAGGTCGTGCTACTGCTATAAGGTGATGCCGTTTGGGTTGAAGAACGCGGGGGCCACGTACCAGAGGTTGATGGATCGAGTACTTGCACCAATGTTGGGAAGGAACGTGCAAGCCTACATCGATGACATGGTCGTGACCTCGCAGGAGAAAAGCAAGCACGTTGCAGACTTGGAAGAATTGTTCACGACGATCGCCAAGTTCAAGTTAAAGCTCAACCCGGAGAAATGCATTTTCGGCGTGGAGGCTGGAAAGTTCTTGGGTTTTCTTTTGACTGAAAGGGGAATAGAGGCCAACCCGGACAAGTGTGCCGCCATCTTGGCGATGAGGAGCCCGGCTACAGTGAAAGAGGTCCAGCAGCTGACAGGTCGGATGGCAGCCCTATCTCGCTTCGTGTCAGCGAGCGAAGAAAAGGGACATCCCTATTTCCAATGTCTGCGGCGCAATAACAAGTTTGCTTGGACGAAAGAATGCGAGGAAGCTTTTGTCAAGCTAAAGGAGTATCTGGCGAGCCCGCCGGTTCTGTGTAAACCACTGGCGGGTACCCCTCTCAGGTTGTATTTCGCTGTAACTGAGAGGGCAGTGAGCGCGGTGCTCGCCCAGGATCAAGATCAGGCTCAGAAGCCTATTTATTTCGTGAGTAAAGTGTTGCAGGGCCCAGAAACGAGATATCAGGCCCTGGAGAAGGCTGCGTTGGCTGTGGTGTTTTCGGCGAGGAGGTTGCGCCACTACTTCCACAGTTTCACAATACTGGTGCTGACTGACCTGCCCATCCAGAAGGTCTTGAAGAAACCTGTCGTTGCAGGAAGAATGGTGAAGTGGGCAGTGGAGTTGTCAGAGTTTGACATTAAATATGAGCCTCGAGGCCCGATCAAGGGGCAAATCTTTGCAGATTTTGTAGTCGAGCTCTCTTCAGAGGCGACGCGGGTTGAAGGAGACGACTTCCGTTGGGTACTCTCGGTGGATGGATCGTCAAACCAGCAGGGTAGCGGTGCTGGAGTCATATTGGAAGGACCCAACGGCGTGCTGATCGAGCAATCCTTGAGGTTTGCCTTTAAAGCCAGCAATAATCAAGCAGAGTATGAGGCGCTGATCGCCGGGATTTTGCTGGCCAAGGAAATGGGAGCTAGGGTGCTGATGGCTAAGAGTGACTCGCTGCTAGTCACAGGGCAAGTAACAGGCGAGTTCCAGGCTAAAGATCCACAAATGGCGGCTTACTTGGCGTATGTGCAGGAATTGAAGAGTTCCTTTGCCTCTTTTGAGGTGGTACATGTGCCCCGAGAGCAGAATGCCCGAGCTGACTTGCTTGCTAAGCTCGCCAGTTCAGGCAAGGGGGGTAGGCAGAGGACGGTGATTCAAGAAACTCTGAAGACGCCGAGGGCATTTGTAGCGGATCACCTGGTCCTTCAGATAAGCAAGTCGACGGAGAGAGCAGCGAGAAGCCATAAGTCTTTGACGCAAGAAACTCTGAGATCGCCAAGAATTAAAGCATGTCGAGGAGAGAAGGCGGACGTGATGCAGGTCTGCGCCACCCATGAGCCAGACACTTGGATAACGCAATACAAGCGGTGCTTGGCGGATGGCCTCCTCCCGCTGGATCCAACAGAAGCTAGGAAGGTAAAGAAAAATTCCAGCAAGTATACATTGATTGATGGCGATCTGTACAGGTTTGGGTTCACTCACCCACTCCTGGAATGCATACACGGCGAAAAGTGCACGAGAATTATGGCAGAGCTCCACGAAGGAATATGTGGAAGTCACGTCGGAGGTCGAGCTCTGGCCGCGAGGACTCTCCGTGCAGGCTACTATTGGCCATCCATGAGAGAAGATTGCAAGAAGTATGCCCAATGCTGTAAACAATGCCAGCAGCACGCTGATTGGCATAAGGCACCTCCCGAGGAGTTGAAGTCGATCTATAGCCCTTGGCCGTTTCATACTTGGGGAATCGACATCCTGGGACCTTTCCCACTGGCGATCAGGCAGATGAAGTACTTGGTGGTGGCGATCGAGTATTTCACCAAGTGGATTGAAGCAGAGCCGGTGGCCCAGATCACCGCACACAAGATCGAAGGGTTTGTGTGGAAGAACATTGTGTGCCGGTTTGGAGTGCCTAAGCGCCTAGTGTCAGATAATGGGACGCAGTTTGCAAGCCACCTGTTGAAGAAGCTTTGTGAAGGGGTTGGAATTCAACAAGTGTTTGCATCCGTCGAGCACCCTCAGACGAATGGCCAGGTGGAATCAGCTAATCGGGTGCTGTTAAGAGGTTTGACGAGAAGGCTTGAGAAAGCCAAGGGAAGTTGGGCCGAGGAAGTGCCCCGGATAGTCTGGGCGTACCACACCACCGAGCAGTCAGGAACCCATGAGACCCCGTTTAGTTTGGTCTATGGGTGCGATGCCATGATTCCAGTCGAGATTCAGGAGAGCTCGCCGAGATTCCAGAACTTTGTAGAGGAAGACTCGAATGCAGAGAGAAGGCTGAACCTGGATCTGCTGGATGAAGTCAGGGAAGAGGCAAGGCTGAAGGCTGAGGCGGTGAAGAGGAGGATTGAGCGAAGATACAACTCAAAGGTGATGCCAAGGCAGTTTAGAGAAGGCGATCTGGTGATGAGGAAGGCCCACCAGTACGAGATGGAGAATAAACTCTCACCCAAGTGGACTGGACCGTTCAGAATAACCGAGGCGCTCGGGAACGGGGCCTACCGCTTAGAGACGCTGGAAGGAGGAGCGATCCCTCGTACCTGGAACGCCACACATCTGAAGTTGTACTATAGTTGAGAGCTTTGTAAGTAAAGACAAACACAAATGTTATATTACAATGTCTCTGTTAAAACAGTTTCAAGGGGGCACTCTTTTTTCCCTAAGGAGGGTTTTTAATGAGGCCACCCAATAAAAGAAGAGTTTTCGAAGTATAAGGTGTTTTCAGATTGCATGTGTGATACTTTCAAAAGTTCGAAGAAAGACCTTGTCATTCGTACATGATTTAAGGCAAGAAAAGATATGTCGCGTGTTTTCCAAAAGTTTTAAAGTCCTCATCGTTTTTCGGCGATTAGAGGCAACAGTTAAGTTTTTAAAGCCCTCATCGTTTTTCGGCGATTAGAGGCAACAGTTAAGTTTTTAAAGCCCTCATCGTTTTTCGGCGATTAGAGGCAACAGTTAAATTTTTAAAGTCCTCATCGTTTTTCAGCGATCAGAGGCACCAGTGAAGTTTTAAAGTCCTCATCGTTTTTCGGCGATCGGAGGCACCAGATGAAAGACCTCCTCGCCGTCGAGCGAGTGCAGGCGAGAAAGAGGAAAAGTCCTCCGTGTTTCTGGGAGCGAGAAGATGTAACTCCCGGGGCAACGAAGAGGCAAGTTAAAGACCTCCTCGCCGTCGAGCGGGTGCAGGCGAGAAAGGTCCTCAGTGCATCCAGGGGGGAGGAGATGTACACCCTGGGCAAGTTGAGGCACCGGATAAAGTCCTTATCGCCGTTGTGCGAGCCAAGGCCAGTTAAAGACCTCCTCGCCGTTGAGCGAGTGCAGGCGAGAGAAAGCAAAGGTCCTCAGTGCATCCAGGGGGGAGGAGATGTACACCCTGGGCAAGTTGAGGCACCAGATAAAGACCTTCTCGCCGATGAGCGAGTTTAGGCGAGTTAAAGACCTTCTCGCTTATGTGCGAGTATAGGCAAGATAAAATCCTTCTCGTCTTGAACGAGTTCAGGTATGGCGAAGAGGGTGGAAGAAGCTTGAAAGGTGGCTAAGGTTGGTTCGAAGAGAACGCCTAGCCAGCCGGTCTTTAGCTCTGAAGTTCAGGGGAGGTAAAGGAAGATCCTAAAGGGCGTTTCTCCCCCAGATAAAGAAATGATTGCCGAAGCACGGGGCCAGGAAAAGCTGGTGTTACCAAGAAGTCTTGGCGATCGGGAAAAGTTCAAACACGGCGAGAAGATTGAAAGACTTGCTTGATAAAGCAGGTCGAGTGGGACGTTGTTTGAACCAATGATTAAGTTACAGTTCGTTGCTTGGAAGCTTTTCTTATGATCAGGTTAGTGCCTCAAGGGTACAAGTTGTGTAAAGCGATTGTTGCTTAAGTTTGAATCGGCTCGAAGCAGTTACGCCAAAGGTCGTGTTTGCAAAATCGCTAAGTTAAACTCGGCAAAGTTAAACATACAAAGAAGGTGAAAGCGCTCAAAAGAAGTCAGAGGAAAGAATATCCAAGTTTCGCTATTGAAATAAGTAACTGTTCAAAACACATATGCAAGAGTTTTTACAAGGTAAATACAAGTGAATTTATAAAGAAGCAGATGGGGTGGAATTTGTTGAGCCTTCGGCGGGAACGACCTTTCCATCTACTACTTCGTTGTTTAACGACACCATGCTGAGGTCGAGATCAGGGAATAGGCATGCGAATTGTTCCCGAGCGGCATCAAATCCAGCAACCAGAATCTGAGCGGAGCTTAGCTTAAGTTCTTCAATTTGCCTTTGAAATTCTTCAACCTGTTGCTTAAGCTCCTTGTTCTGCTGCTCCAGCTCTTCGACCTGTTTTCGGAGTTGTTTGTTGGTCTCTTGAGCATGAAGAAGGTCGTCAGCAACCTTCTTGGATTCCGCTTGAGCTCGGGTCAACTCGGCAGCCATCTTTTCGTTTTCCTTGTTTGCCTCGGTGAGATCAGCTATGGCGTCATCCCTTGCTTTTTCTACTTGCCCAAGTAGTTTTTCGCGGTCAATCGACCTTTGCTCCAGTTTTTGTACCTTATCGGCACTAGCTTTAATATGAGCCTCCAGGTCGCTCGCCTTGGTGCGCAAAGGCACGATTTTGCTTTCTAGCTCAACTTTCTCTTGGGCAAGGTCATGAATTTTGCGGCGAAGGTCGGTGGCCTCTTGACGCGCCAATCTGAGCTCGGTGCTCATCGCGTCTTCTACTCGGGAATGCTCCATTTCCGCGAGCGTCAGATTGGCAGATAGTTTCTCCACCTCGAGCCTCATGGTGCTGTTGTCAGTCCTGAGGTTGAAGAGATCATCTTGAAGCCTCCTGGTGGAGCTCTCCACAGCCCTCGTTATAATCGATGGGATGTCCTCCGCTATGTTTTTCAGTTTAGCAGTCAGAGGTTCCCACATCCTCGTGACCTCGAGGGAAAGGTTTGCGGCTTGGAGAGGCGCCAGGGGGGCTTGTTGAGGGTTCTCGTCGCCACCTTCCTTAGCCATATTTTCGGTGGTTGCTCCCTGGCGTGGCGACGCAATCGGGGACTCGGTGATTAGGATTGGAGAGGTGTGAGCGACCTCATCCCCGATTGGAACGATTCCTGCAGCTGAAGTGTTGGAAGGAGGGCCCCCTCCTGCTGATATATGTGGTGTAGAGGCGCTCGGGGGGTCCTCCAAGAAATTTGGCTCTGGGGCCTCAGTTGCAGGTGGCGCAGTGGCCAATGGAACTGCTTGGACTGGTGGTGAAGGGGCTTGTGGTGTTGGCGATGAGGGAGGAGGAGCAGGCGTTGATGGGGGTGGTGAGGTTGGAAGAGGGGGTTGAGCAGGTGGAGAAGATGGTGCCACCCTCTTCCTTTTCGTGACAAGGCCATCCTCTGTGACCTCGTCGTCCTCTTCTTCCTCTTGGACGACTTGGGGGGCTTTCCGCTTAGGCCTCTTAAGGACCAGCTTTTTGCGTTGGGTGGGCTCCTTGGGCGGTGATCGCCCATGAATGATGGCCTTCTCGACCGCCGAGTTTGGCACCGTCTGAGAACCGGTCGCCAACCCGTGGTTTCGGGCGAGCGCCTTCAAATCGGCGAGCATGTTTTTACCCAGCATAGTATCTGCATGAAACAAAAATGCATGAGTTAGCTCAGGGAAGGAAGCGATAGGTGTATGAGGCAATGAAACAGCAAAACAGCAAAACAGGTATATGCAGAAAGGATAAAACCAAAGTCTTGTGCGAACAAGACGCCCAGAAACAATATCAGAAGCAATGTCAAGACGAAAGTGTAGCGTCCTAACCTATTTGGAATTCCAACTGGTCCTCAAAGAACTCGAAGGAGATCAGGGTGGGGGTCAAGAATGTTATGTTGGGATCTGCCACCCTCTTCCAGAATAGGCAAAGGTCTCGGTCCAAAGCTCCCATGCTATCAGGACTTCTGGGCCTCCTGAAACAGCTCTTGGACTCCTTTTTCCCCTTGTCCACCCAGTACAAGGGGAAGCCGTCGAGAAGGGAAGTGTCGTTATCGTTTGCGCGAACCTGGATGAACTTCCCCTTCCAATCTTTGTATGATTGCTGGAAGATGGTAAAAATGGATCTCCCAGCAATGGCATTCAGGCTGACCCACAGGCGGTCTCCTGGGTGTTTGGCCTCAAACAGGAACAGAAACACATCCACCGACGCGGGCAACCCCAGGTGGGCGCACGTTATTTCGAAGGCTCGAACAAACGCCCAACTGTTGGGGTGAAGCTGGGCGGCAGCAATGTTGAGCTCGGTCAAGAGTTCCCTCTCGAATCGGGTGAGGGGAAATCTGAGTTTGACTTTCTTGAAGAAAGTTGTGTAAACGAAGCAAAAGGGGCCGTCGGCGCTCACTTTGTCATCAGCGCACACTGGCAGAGCGGCGGGGCAAGGCAGCACCATCATCCTCTCATCGTGCTCCTTATGAAACGATTGATAGGCCTCGTCCCCCTTTGTCAAACGCAGAACTGCTCCCGCAGTGTTCACCGACGAGGTCTCCTTTAGAAGGGTTGGGGTGGCCCAAGGATATAGTGTTTTGAAGTCTGGCAGAGGCACAGGGGCTCCTCCAGCGTTTGGTGGAGTCGCCTGGGCCAGAGCAGCTTGGGAAGATGCAGGCCTCTCAGCCTGCGAAGAGGAAGCGCCACGAACTTGGGGTGGGTCGTGCGCTTGTGAAGAAGGTTTTCGTGCTGATGGAGGGGGGTTCGGGGTGATCTTTGTGCGAGTCATGATAGCAACTGCAAAGGAAGAAGAAAGGAAAAACAATCAGGAGGGTTACAAAGGCTGACTCGATCATAGAGGGAAGGTGAAAGACGAACGAATGTGAGTTCGTTGCGACGATCGACAAAGCCCTAAGTTATGCAGAAGGAGAAATGGAAAAACAGCCCACAGCGTATGCACCAGACAGTTACAGGATGATGCAAATCGGTGAAAATGCAAGGAAACCCAGCAGATGAAGGAAAGTAGTTACCTTTCGATGATCAGGAGAACGTTGAAGGGAGGTGGTGATCTAGAGCGTCGAGGAACGTCGAGAGTTTTCGCAGAAGGAAATGAGAGCGTATGCAAGTGTGAAGAAAGTGATGGAACAGTAGGAGCGTAAGGGGTTTAAGGGTTTTCGAAATAAGTTTGGAAGCGCTAACGGCAGATGAAGAGAGCCGTTGATGAAGCCACGTGTCGAGCGATCGGTGAAGGGTTTGGTGGAGCGTCAGAGCAGCAGAAAGTACGATCGCTTGGAATTCTGCGTCAGTGCCACGTAGATCGGTGTTGACGAGGGCTCTTTCAGTCTTTTCGCTAGACAAGTCTTCGCTTAAGACTGGGGGGCTTGTGTACCGCCCTGGTGGACGGGTGTGATGACGTGGCATCCTGCTACAGTGTAGGCGTGTTGACAAGGCGCCAGGTTGGCAGATGGGAAGGAAGTCAGGAGGCACGTGTGGTCGCCGATTGTTAAGTTGGCGTGTTCCGATTTCCAGTTTACCAGAATAGGCGATCGCCAGGTTGAAGGTGAAGTCGCCAGATGTAGACTCAGGCGACCAGGCAGTCGGAGATCGCCAGAATAATCACATCGCCGAAGATGAAGGAGAAGCAGATTATGAAGGCGGCCGGCGAGACCACAGGGAAGGTGTATGAAGGCCCTAACTCGCCAGTTTCAGTAGAGATCGCACTCCTGAGTTAGCTATGCACTGGGCAGTACCATGCATAGGTAACTTAGCCAAAATGAGAGTAGAAGCAGCGCCAAGTCAGGGAGCCTCCAGATGATGGCACGTGTACGGTTGGATACGAGCCACGTGTCCAAGTCAGTAACTGCCAGGAGAGAGAAAATCACCAGGTATATAAGAGCTCTTAACGAACTTTCTGAGGTACGCACGTTCAGTTGATACACTTTACGCTTGCGAGTGACAGAGCTGTTGTGAGAGAGAGTTTTTGCACGGTTCTCGTTCTTAGTATTTGGTGATACCGTCACTGACTTGAGCGTCGGAGTGCGATCGGCCGCAGCGGCGCCGTATCGTTTCTTTGCAGGTTCTTGAGATAGATCCAGAGGAGGAACGGAAGTGAGAAGCGGCGCGCACGTCGATCCTTGATGAGGCATTCTCCAGCGCTCCGGTCAACAGGCAGGATCAGAACATATTACAAGTGGAGTCCTAGTCCTAATTTGTCTTGCTACCCCCACTTGATCTTATAATATTTTGGTTTGGTGATGGAGCACCACTTCGAACCTCGGATATCTGAAATAAATAAAAAATACACCAAAGTAAATGCACAATATTTTTAAATATGAGAACATATTCCTCCAAAATTCTTCAAGCTCCGTACAAAAATATGCACTGTATTATATGAAGGTAATAAAATTAAAATAAGGCAACTAATAAAAATCAACATTAGTTATAAGTTTAGGATTTACCTTTAGATTCATGACAATCTAAATAATAATAAAGCAATAACCAAATTAATAGATCAATAATATACATATTTATATTCATTTTCAATTAATAGATTATTTTTTTCAACTTCTACCTAATTTATATGATCTTTATAATTAAATATTGAAAAAAATTGAATGGATATAGAAAAAGTTCTTTAGAATTAAATAAAAAAAAATAGTTGTTATTTATTTTCAATATTTAAAAAATGAACAAAGGCAACAATATTATTATAAAAATATAATGTTTAAGTTAATCACAATTTAAATTAATTTTTAAAAAGGAAAAATTAAATTCTTAAGTATTATTTAAAGCAATTAAATAAAATATTTATACATTTAAACATTGTTATGTTATTTTATAGCAATAAATGTATATTTGAATAACAATGAATAAATGTGGACGGTTATTCGATTTTTAGTAACAATACTATCACAGGAGATATTCATAATTATTGTTATTATAATAAGAAATATTAACTTTATTTTCAAGTATTTAAAAAGTTAAAATTCAATTTAGTCAATTTAGAAAGAAAATAAGAAAATACTAAATATGACTTAATTTTTACTTCACCACAGCTAAATATTTGAAAAAAGTGATAGATAACAGAGAAAGATGTGAAAAGAGTAATTGACCATAACAGATAAAAATATATAAAGTATTTTTATCAAATATATGAAAGAAAAGCTTAACAAAAGTGATATTCTATTATAGATCATTCATGCCTTGAAGCATCATTGAAAAAATAGCAACCGATTATCCTTATATTACACATAATTGAATAATTGGAATATTTCAAAGTGAACTTAAGTACAAATTAAATTCTTGACAAAATTTCAAATGCAAATATATGACCAAATACCCATTGCAGGAGATGTCAGAATATAACGAAGTCCCTAAAAAAAACATTGAGATATGGTCAATGGTACATGATAAAACTAGAAAGCTTCAAGAATCTTGATATTTCCACTTTTTCTAATGCAACCAAGTATTATCAGTTCATGCTAACCTGGTAAGGTAATAAAGGCATCTGAATGCTTGACTATCTCTGCCTTCCTTTGATGCATATCAGCTACCACCTTTACTTCTCCCACTGTTTCACCATTTAGCTGCAGAAGGAACCATTGCACAGGGGATGAAGCAGATAAAAAGATCAACAAAGTAAAGAGAAAAGGAGCAGCTAAACAATTATGAGAGTTGAAGGATTGTTTATTTCATGCTTTACCTAGATATACAGACATCAATAATTTATAATCCAAGGGATTGAAACCAAAAACCAAAAACAAAACCAACAGAAAGAAAACCTATTCACAGTGGGAAATAAGAAACACTTACTTTTTTCTTTCTGTGTTAGGGGAAACAAGAAACATAAGGAGAAAAAAAAAACAAAGAGATAGATTGACAGACTCATACATTATGTGTTGGAAAAAGAAATAGATTGACAGACTCATACTCATTTCATTTGCCAACCTTTTGAATAGATTTTTTAAATATTTCATCTCACACTTGAATTTTTTAAAATAAATAATTGACCAATGCATTTATCTCCACTGCAGCGAATGAATTCAACCTTCACGTTATGATATAATTCTGCGTCGTACCTCCGTAAATCCGCTTCTGTCACGATTTACTTAGATCAAATGAATCAGTTCTTCACTGGATCAATTTTCTCTAAATTTACTTCGCTGCAACCCAACATACTTTGCAAGCGTAAAAGTGAATCCAGCAAAATTTGTGATAACATAACCTAATCCAAATCAATAGATATATCTAATTGCAATGTCCCTATAATTTCACTAGAAATACTTATTAAAAAAATGAGAAACAGTGACTACAAAATGATTAAATTACAAAACAATATACAAATAAATCATGAGAGTAGAATCCGGGAACCTGTAGGCCTTTGAATTTGAGGTAAACTTCAGAACTCGGTTCACTCTACAAAATAAAAGCACAACAAACATGTAATTTTGTAAAGAGTGTGCGTTGCACAATCAATGAACAAGAATCAGAAGTACGATTTCAAACAATTTCAACCTATAATGATTTCGAACAATAGATTCCCAAGACAGAGGTTTAGGGTACGCGAGCACAAACCTGAAACAACCTTGCGTGGAGGCGGCAATGGCAGACAGAGGAGTGAGCGTTAGGGTTTCGTGAAGGTAAGAGGAACAACCTTACGCGGAGGCGGCAATGGCAGACAGAGGAGTGAACATTATGGTTCTGTGAAGGTCAGAGGAAGGGTTTGTGAAGGTCGCGTAAGGGTTTCGTAAAGGTCGCGTGAGGGTTTCATGAAGGTTGCCTGGGGGTTTCGTGAAGTTCGCGTAAGGGTCGTGAAGGTCGCGTTAGCAGGCAAAGAGAGGATAGAGTTAGCAGAGAGGGGGAAGACACGCTGGTTTCCAAAGAGTTGGAGGTAACACTGGTTTCCAAAACAAAATGATTTTCCAACAAGTTTTAAAATTAAATAAATAAATAAAATAAAGAGGAATGGTGTAAGAGGGAAAGCAAACGCGGGAATTTTATTCTGAAGGATAATTGTGGCAGTTAAAGATGACATATTCTAAAGGATCATTGTGGCGGTTACTAAGATGTCGTATTATACGGCAAATTATGGCGGTTATTAATAACCGCCATATTAAAACCACCACTTTATACATAATTTTTTGTAGTGCCATTGGTAAGCATTGTCTTCCTCTCTTCTTCTTCACCATTGATTTTTGTATGTTTTTCGTTTTTCTTATGTTTTGTCTTATGCCATTCTTAAGGTCACTGTTTCATTGGGAGGGTTTTTGTTTCCCCTCTACTATGCCTTCCTCGTCGTTGTTGATGCCTTGCTCCGTCGTGTATTTTCATTTCATTGCGAAATTTTTATTTGTGTTTTATGGAATTTTATTTATGTTCTTGGTTATAAGGCCTTCTAATGTTTGTATTTTTTTTTTTATTCAGAACATCTCAGATTCAGATTGGGATAAAATGCTAAGAATGTGAAGAGGTATGATATGGATGCACCAAGAGATCAAAAGAAATGCTAAAGTAATGACCTGTTGTTCAAAAAATATAAAAGTTGAGAACTTTGATTAGAAACCCAAACAACAGCGAAAAAGTAAAGAAACCCTAAACGTGATTCGTAAATGCAATTTATAAATGCAGTTATGGTAAATAGCCGCATTTACGAATGCTGCTAAATAGTCGCCTTCTTATCTCTTTGATTTAAGACTACGTGTACATCAAATGCGGCTATATAACTGGCGTTTTAAATTGAAAATAATCGTCGTTGTTTTGCCTTTCTGCACCAGTGTTGGAACAAACTCATTTCACTAAGAACACTCTCTTTTATGCTATATGAACCTACTCTAGCCTATCTTGCTATTTGGACCCCTAAAGTGAGCCCAAACTATCTACAACATGTTTTATTTTTAAGAAGATCAGAAGAAAGAACATTTGGTGTTCTGGTCTATGCCTAGTTCTTCCTCTGGTGAGGTCCATTAGATCTTTGGTGGGGTCTTGACTTGATTGTTGAGATGAATGCTCATAATATGAATGGTCTCTTGAGTCCTTGGTCATCTTCTTGTCTACTTGGATTGTATCATGCCCCCGGAGTTTGAGAGAATTTGACCTCAAATTTAGAACTCCTGCAGATAACATAGTTATTTTGTTCACATATAAGATATTGCAAGGTGTGAAATGTGAAGTAAACTTATGTTCCTTAAGTTTGGGGAGTTCAAAAAGGGAAAGCTCTACATACAAGTCATGTTGGGATAGAATATTTGGGGATGAAAGGACTTTTTGATGAAAATCCTCTTAGAAGGTGAAAACGCTTAAGACGTCTTTGAATTTCATCCCAAAACTTCTTTGTCCAAGATGTCAAGTATTGACATTTATTAGGTAATGAAAAAGACAAGGAAGAGGAACACCTTGGACGTGCAGTTTGCAGGCCGACACAGGTCAACATGATTGCTTTTGCAATGTAAGGTGATATCTTGTGACCCGCTTTATCTTTTCTCTCTTTATCTTTTTCATTTTCTCTTTTGTTTTTCATTTTTATTTGGTCCTTATTCTCCCCGATAGACTCAGCCGCCGTTGACTTCAGAGGCAGATGGTGGCTCCTCCTATTTCTGGTGGTTTCTGCTCTCTTTCTCGGGTGATAGAGAATGGCTCCGTTTAAACAGAGGGGGGGCTACCTGTTGATTGCACTCTAACAATCAAGTCAGTACTGGGCTAAGAAACAATAAGTATGTAAAGCAGTTTCAGTCTTAGAAACGACGTACCTTTCTAGGGTTCTTACCACCCTTTTTATAGGTTGTATCTAGGTCAACTTCCCTGTCCCACGAGGATCTTTCCTTAAGTGGAATTAGGGTTACTAGTAAGGCGTCCTGTTGTATGTTGCACAAGCTTAGCGCACAGGACTTTCCTCTTCTGGAGTGCAAAATCTTAACAGTATGGCCGCCACGGTACCAACTCATGCACCAGCGCTGCGGGACCATCTGTTCTATAGGTTCCCTAATTATTCACATGTCATGCATGCAGTCCTTCCCTAGAAACCCTAACCCTCATGGGCCTTAGCGCCTCCAAGGAATACTTACTTGTGCTAGACTTGAACGTACTATACACACCACATGCATGAACCCTCCCGTGATTTAGGTCTTTCTTATATCTGGATGATAAATCATTATTATTTATGGGGCCCACTTACGTGGCCCATCAATGCGACCAGACCACCGAGGTCTGATGTCAATGTCTGATGCTGATATCTGAGGTCTGGCCAGTACACAAGCCCCCCAGGCTCGAGTTGTAACTTGTTTCAGCGAAGAGGCTAAGTGATCGCCCACGGTGACCTACGTGGTGAACGAGTGACAGGACGTACACAGTGCGCTGAGGTGACACCTCACCATACTTTTTCACTAGTGTACACGTGGCAAGATCAACTGATGGAAGAGGCCCCAACACCAACCCTTGGAGAGGCGATCAAAATGCTACATTGAGGCAACCACTAGAGTCATAGTCCAAGAGGGGTCAAAATGACACTTTTTACATGCCATAAACTCTAGTGTGCATTAGCTTTTTACTTTCTAGTCAAAGTAGCATAGGATTTCTCTTTTGTAAGATTGTTTTAATTGTAATTAGGAAGAAAGTTGGTTTCTAAAAACCAACCTAAGTTAGCTTACGGTTTCTAGAAACTACAAAGCTAACTTAGGCCAGTCATTTTTAGGCTTAGAAGCACCAATAGTCACTTTTGGTTCACGCTTACCATGTGACTTTCTAGTTGCCACATTTACATTTCATTTGGCTAGCATTCCATGGCCATTAACTCTTCATTTCTGGTCCTCCAAGGCTATATAAGGAGGAGCTTGCCTCATGTTTTCTCAAGATTATTTTGAGTAATGAAATGCTTCCAAAATGTGCCATTCTTACTCCCTTGCCTAAAATCTCTTAGGATTTAGGTCTTAATCTTCAAACCTTTCACCTACAAAGAGAGTTGGCCGAACCTCTCTCACTCTCCTTCTTCTCATGCACCTCCAAGGCTACCACAACTCTTAGGAGAGCCTTGTTCCACCAACAATCCATTGAAGCTTCCGCAACTTCCACCACAAAAACCGCAAGTTGAAGAGCTCAAGCTATCATTTGGTATCTAGAGTTATGGTCTTCAAGAGATAAGTGTCTCTTTTCAATTTTCTGTTTGAGTACTTATTTTCATGTTGTTCATCTCTTGTTCATGTTGTCTTGCTGTTTTTACATTTTTAATTTGATTTAGATGTTGTTTTAAGCATTTCAATTGGTAGAAATTGTTCAAATTGTTCTTGTGCACCTTATTTTCAATTTTTGTGTAGGAATCTATGGTGAATTGTGTAGCTGTTTTGATTTTAGGTTACTTGAGTCTTGTTTGAATTTTTTTCCGGTTCATATGATGTTCTTGAGTCATTTTATTTTCTGAATCTATATGTGTTGTCTAGTCATGTAATTCCAAGAATGTCAACAAATCTTCGTAGTACTTTTCTTGATTCATTTGTTTCTTGTTTTGAATTGAGTGTTTAATTTGAATTCTGACTTGATTTGTTCCTTTGGTGCATTTTTCCTTTTAGTTTGAGTTCATATTTGTATGATAGATCCATAAAAATTCCTATAACATTCACTCCATTGTGTTTTTGAAGTTTCTTTTTTTGTTTTTAATTCGAGAATTAGGATTCCTCTGTTTTTACAAATTCTGTACTGCCTGTTTTGTGTTATGAAAATTAAATGCGTTGAAGAAGAAAAAAGAATTCGTCGAAAAGACAAAATAGAAAAAAAAGATAAATCACACAAAAAAAGTGTGCATTCTGGCGCTAAAACTGGCGGTAATTGGACATTGATTTTGAAAACTTTATCACAATTAATTGGTGCATGTTTTTGGTGTGATTCCAACGCCAAAAGTTTTCTAAGAAACTGAATCGTTTGTGTTTAAATTTTCAGAAGCAAATTCAAAATAGCCAGCTCAGCATAAATATTTTAAGTCACGCTTTCTGAACCTGGAATTTTTCAGTAGTGCTGTTTTGGTTTTTCAAAACAATTCTAGTGCCATTCTTTAGGTTCCCTTTGTGTGCCAACCTTTGTTGAGTGCCTATTTTTTATTTTGCTTGTCCAATATCATTCTAAACTCTTTCTAGTTGTGTCATATCATTAAATCCAATTTTTGTGGTGCTGTTTTTAAAATTTAATTGTTTCTTGCTTTCTTTTCTTGACCTCTATATTGTTGGTGGATAAATTTCAATTGGTGCTTGTTAAGTGGAAATTGACTTGAGGAGAGTCTAGCTCTACTTAGTAGGTACTGTTTTGGAGAATTTAATTGCTTAAATCATAAGAGGTTCAAGGCAAGGAGCAGCAACAAATACAAATACCAAAAACAAACCATACACTTTGAAGGACACAACAAAGAAGAGCAAAAACAAGCCAAATGAGTGCATAGATTAGCAAGCTGAAATTAAATTTGTGCAATTCAATTTCTTTGCATTTCTTGAGTTGTAATTACATTTCACTTTTGTTAATTAGTGGATTAATCACGATTAGACGGTGAGTGTGTCTTCAAAGGCTCAAAGTGTCTAAGAAGCCTCACCTAGGAAACAACTAGTTTAAGCTTTGTAGATTAGCCATTGTTAATTGTGTTAGCTAGATTGCTTTACGTTAATCTTTGCTTAGCTTTGCTTAAATTTGCTTACGTGTATCTTTTGTTTAAAGCTTTGATAAATTGCTTTATTTGTTAAATAGTTTGCATTGTTTTTCTTGCATAAAATTTGATTTTTCATTCCTCATTGTGTTCTAAGTAGTTTACTTAGAAAAAGAATTGTGTGAAGTTTTTGAGGGATAGTTTTTGGCTAAGGCAAGACTTGGTACTTAAGTAGTCCTTAGTGACTCACCTCTCTTACCTGGAAAGCTACCTTCACTAACTTTCCTCTTCTTTCTTGAAGTAAAGCACTTTTAAACACAAAGTTTTAGTCATGTCTTCTCACTCCTCTAAATCTAATGAAAGTGATATGAAGTCCATTAAATCTCTTTTAAAACAATTTGCCAAGGACTTTCAAACACTCTCATATAGACAATTGGATAATGAGGCCAAAATTAACGAATTGACTAAAGCAAAGGATGAGAATTCTCAAAAATAAAATAAAAAATACATTCTCATGCATCTATCTCTAAAGATCATGATTCTCTTGGGGAGGAAAGCCTTAGGATAAGTGAGTATTATCAACCACCCGCTAGGAGACATAGAAGAGATATAAGAGAACAAAAGAGCCCAAGAGAGGTTAGGGTAGACCTACCCGATTTCCATGGAAAAGAAGATGTAGAAGTATACTTAGATTGGGAAATGAAGGTAGAACAACTTTTTGCTTGCCATAGAGTGAGTGAAGAAAGAAAAGTGCCCCTAGCCACGCTTAGTTTTCAAGGAAATGCTATGTATTGGTGGACATTTATAGAAAGAGATAGGCGTCATCATAGGGAGCCTCCCATAGAATATTGGAATGACCTTAGGGGAGCCCTAAGACGCCGCCATATACCCTCCTACTACAATAGGGAGTTAATGGACAAGCTCTAGAGATTCCAACAAAGAAATATAAGTGTAGAGGAGTATAGGCAAAAGATTGAGCTTTATATGATGAGAGCCTCCATTAGGGAGGATGAAACCACCACCATAGCTAGATTCCTAAGTGGGCTCAATGTTGAGATAAGAGATAGGGTTGAACTTCTACCTTATCAAGACTTGAATGATTTGGTTCAACTTTGTATTAAAGTTGAACAACAAAATTTAAGAAAAGCTTCAAGTCAAAGAGTAGGTTCATATCCTAACTCCTATCCCAAGAGAGATTTTAAAGGGGAGGAGAGTACATCTAAGGAAACACCAAAAGAGACTCCTAAACCCTTAGGCAAGGACACCTTCACTCCACCCATTCACACTAGGGATGTTAAATGTTTTAAATGCTATGGAAGAGGACATGTGCAAGCACAATGTCCAAACCAAAGAACCTTGTTTTTGAAAGGTAAAGATGAATATACTAGTTGTGAAGACAAACCTAGTGAGAAAAATCAAGGGGGATAAGAAGAAAGAGTGTATCCTTTAGATGGGGAACTAATGATGATTAAAAGAACCCTCAAAAATCAACCTAGTGCAACCATGGAAACACAAAGAGAGAACATCTTTCACACAAGATGTAAAGTTTTAGAAAACATATGTTCTCTCATTATGGATAGTGGTTCAAGCAGCAATTGTTGTAACACTTGATTGGTTGAAAAATTAAATCTACAAGTAGTCCCTCATCCTAAAATTTACAAGCTTCAATGGATAAATGAAGATGGGGAACTAATTGTAGATAAACAAGTGAAAGTCAAGTTTTCTATAGGTAACTACCAAGACAATGTTTTATGTGATGTAGTACCTATGGAAGCTTGTCACATTCTATTAGGTAGACCATGGCAATTTGACAAAAAAACCTTGCACAATGGTCTAACTAATGAGATAACTTTCACTCACCAAGAAAAGAATTTTATACTTTATCCCTTATCACCTTCACAAGTGATAGAGGATCAAATACAAATGAAAAAAAAGAGAGAGGAAGAAAAAATAGCAAAAATAGAAAAGGTCATTCAACAAGAAGAAAACATTAAAAACACATTTAAAAATTTTATTCTTGTTGAACAACCTTCAAATTTTGTTAAAGGAACTCTTAGAAAAATTCCTAAAGAAGTTAATAACAAAAATTTAGAACAAAAGAGGAAGCATCTAGAAAGAAAAATTTTGTACTCCTCTTCAAATTTTTGTGAAAAGTTGCCAAACACAAAAGAAAAACAAGAGAAATGGCAACATAGTAAAATTAATTTTCAAACTAACACCTTTGTTTTATTTGATGATTCCCATAGGTGGACATTTGATCCGGGAGGGCAAGCCTAGTTGAAGAAGCAAGAGGTTGCTATCCGAGATCAAATCTATAGATCTGAGGATAGATCTTCTCAAGAAGGAGGAGATGATGGACACCATCCAGCCACATCCATCCCCCTAGACATGAAGAAGAAGAAACAATGTATTTGAGGACAAATCCTTTTCAAGAGGGAGGGGATGATGGAAGAGGCCCCAGCACCAACCCCTGGAGAGGCCACCAAAATGTTACATTGAGGCAACCACTAGAGTCATAGTCTAAGAGGGGTCAAAAGGACACTTTTTTTAGATGCCATAAACTCTAGTGTGTAATAGCTTTTTACTTTCTAGTCAAAGTAGCATAGGATTTCTCTTTTGTAAAATTGTTTTAGTTGTAATTAGGAAGAAAGTTGGTTTCTAAAAACCAACCTAAGTTAGCTTACGGTTTCTAGAAACTACCAAGCTAACTTAGGCCGATCATTTTTAGGCTTAGAAGCACCAATAGTCACTCTTGGTTCACGCTTACCATGTGACTTTCTAGGCGCCACATTTACATTTCATTTGGCTAGCATTCCATGGCCATTAACTCTTCATTTCCCATCCTCCAAGGCTATATAAGGAGGAGCCTACCTCATGTTTTCTCAAGATTACTTTGAGTAATGAAATGCTGCCAAAATGTGTCATTCTTACTCCCTTGCCTAAAATCTCTTAGGATTTAGGTCTTAATCTTCAAACCTTTCACCTACAAAGAGAGTTGGCCGAACCTCTCTCACTCTCCTACTTCTCATGCACCTCTAAGGCTGCCACAACTCTTAGGAGAGCCTTGTTCCACCAACAATCCATTGAAGCTTCCGCAACTTCCACCACAAAAATTGCAAGTTGAAGAGCTCTAGCTATCATCAACGGTTGAGGCTCATTGCCGCTTGCGCTTCTCTTATACCTTAAACCCCTCAACTCTTACGATCCTTTCACTATTCCATTACTTCTCTTAGGCATTTCTTTGAAACCTTTCATTTCTCAAAACGCTACGTCTTCCTTCCTTAGTCACTTCAACTCCTCGAAGCGCAATCACTCCAAGGTAAGCTCTTTACTTCATCATCGCCTTTGTTTTATCATTCTGGTGCTCTTGGTATCCTCTAACTGTTTTGGGACTATTTAGGTTTTCCGCATTTTATGATTACTGTTCTTCGTTTTCATGCTTCTCTTCTTTTTAAATGTTCTGAAGTGCACACATTTCCTTCTCTAAACTCTGTGTTTTTCTTCTTTTTCCTTCTCATTTCTGAGCTTCTCCTGTTAAGATGGCTCGACCGAACCCTACTCCAAACCCAACTCCTCCCCTCGACTATAAATCCTTATACTTCGGGCACTCGACGATCTCTTAGCCGAAACCTTTAGCTTTACCTCCCTTGCGAGCATAACAACCTATAAGAAGAACCAGGACTGCCACAAATCCTGCTGCGTCTTTGAGAAGGAGCACGATAGATTCGTGAAGGTCGTGCCCTGTAGGATAGGTGAACCCGTGTGTTCTGACGAGTCGTCGGACCCAGAGGGACCCTTCTGTTTCATCTACTCAACAGTCTTCAGGAGACTTTCCCTTCGTCTACCCCTCACCGGCTTTGAGCGCGCCCTCCTTACTGAAGTCAATGTGGCCCCTGCCTAACAACACCCAAATAGATGGGCATTCGTTAGGGCCTTCTCCATCCTCTGTGACCACTTTGGCCATATGCCGTCAATGGATGTCTTCTTATACTTTTTTGAAGCTTAGAGCTCGAGGAAGAAGTTGTGGGTGAGCTTCAATGGGGTCGCTGGAAGGGTATTGTTGACCCTCTCTCAGCAATCGTATAAGGGCTTCAAAGGGAAGTTTTTCAAAATACGTTGCAGCAAGTCAGACCCCACCCTCTTGGATGGGTTTCCTCTCTATTGGGTGAAGGAACCTGGGCTCAAGAAACCCAGAAGCCTCGAGGACTTACCCACACAAGATCGAGAGGCGTGCAATTTCTTCTCAAGCTTGGGAGCGGTGTTTAATACTGTCGAGTTGCTCAAGCTCGAATATAGCCCTAAGGCTCTTAAGGGCTATATTGGTACCCCCTATCCCTTGTTCCTCCTTATGTTTCTCTTTTCTCGTGTGCCTTGCTAGTTTACATCCTTATGTTCTTTCATCTTCTTATGTAGGTATGGTACTCAATGCTAAAAAGATGAGGTAGTTGGCTGCTGTGGCAACTCAACTTAAGACTGCCCCTGACCCCTCTCTGCCTGACCCTGCTGCCCTAACCCCTGTAGACCAAAGGCTAAAAGGGGTGGTTGAGATCACTGAGGCTGCCGCTTTTGAAGATGAGGACATCTGCTCAGGCCTCGTCTTCAAGAGGAAGCGCAAAGCTGACGTTGCTGTTCCTGCGCCCTCGGGCTTAGATGGTCGCGCTCCTTCCTACAGGGAGCACCCTCCTAGTGCCTCTTCCCTCCGTGCTGAGCCCTACAGGGGGAGAATGCTTCAGGGGGCGACCGTGCTGAGCCTCTTACTAATTTGCCTGCCTTCCTTTAACAGGCATTGTAGTCCTTCCAGACCCAGGAGAGGCTGGAGAACTTGCAGGATGATCCTATGCTGTATCATATCTCAAGGCACCTTGGGGAGACTCTGGTTGGATCTAGCCTCCTTCTATCCAAGATGCAGAAGCTGAAGGAAACAGTTGCCCAGGATGCCCTTCAAGTCAAAGAACTTACACTCCGTGAGACTGGCAAAATCTTGGAGTTGGTGGAACTTCGCAAATCTGATCAAAAGGCCAAAAAGCTATTGTTCGAGAACTCCCAAGAGACTCTGAGGATCTATGCCAGAGACATTGATCTTTAGGCTGAGGTGGACGACTTAGCGGAGAAGCTTGGAAGTAGGGATGCAGAGGTGGCCCAGCTGAAGGAGAAATCAGCTCAACTGAAGGGGAAATCAACCCATCTAGAAGAGCAGTTGGCCAAGCTGAAGGAAGAGTTGGTCTGCAAAGATGAACACTTCCTTCAAACCAAGGATGAACTCATCCGTGATGCCGCGGAGTCTTACACAGCAGGCTTTGAGGATGCCATGGCCAAGGTTTCCTGTGTGCATCCTGGGATGGATCTTTCCCGAACTTGGCTAACGAAGAGGATCGCGGATGGGCAGCTGGTAGACACCGATTAGCGGTGATTTTCCCTTGTATCTATTTTGTAGTCAGATAAACATTTGAAGAATCTGTATATATATATATATATATATATATATCTTTATTTATGAAGTCCTTTTTTTACAATTTGTCCTTTGTATTCTCTGTCAGCTACCTTGCCTGTCTTGGATTAACCTTGTTAACAACACCTTAATGAATGTTCGTACCTAAGTAGCACATTCCTTTACCAACCTGCTTCATCTTACCCTTTTTTCGATCTTTAATGCATTCAGGTGGAGGTAATGTTTGCTCGAACTCTTACTGGCCTTATCTTTGTCATCCAAAGATAAGGAAAATGTTTACTTGTTGTTCTTGACCTTGACGCATAAGGACAAGGGAGACGTCTTGTTTCGAATTGTGCTACTCTCGACTTGGGCGTGTAGATGCTAGCGAGAGGTTCGCCTTTACTGGGAACCTTACTGTTTTCGAACTTGTCTTATACTGACAAGGGAAAGGTCCACTTTACTGGTCTCGACCTTGACACATAAGGGCAATGGAGATATTTAACTGGGACCATACTGTTATTGACCCTGTCTTACAAAGACAAGGGAGAGGCCCACTTTACTGGTCTCGACTTTGCCGCATAAGGGCAAGGGAGATATTTAACTGGGGACCATACTGTTCTCGACCTTGCCATACAAAGACATGGGAGAGGTCCACTTTGTTTTTCTTGACCTTGCCGTATAAAGGCAAGGGGGATATTTAATTGGGAACCATACTGTTCTCGACCTTGGCGTTCTCACACAAGAGGGAGGCTCACTAAGAACCTTACTATTCCAGACCTTGGTGCTTTTACCCAAGGGAGAGGTTCAATTAACTGATCTCGTCCTTGTTGTATAGAGGCAAGGGAGATTTTTAACTGGGAACCATACTGTTTTCGACCTTGGCGTTCTCACGCAAGAGGGAGGCTCACTAAGAACCTTACTATTCCCGCCCTTGGTGCTTTTATCCAAGGGAGAGGTTCACTTAACTGCACTGTATAATACACTTGCAAATATATCTTTTTAACTAATTTTTTATTGGGTGATCTCATGAAAAAAAAACCCTGATAAAGGGAAAAAGAGTGTCCCCTTAATTGTGTATAATGATATAATTAACTGAAATAAAACTTTAGATTAGCTTCGTTCCAAGTTCGAGGAATTGTTCCACCTTCTGAGGTCTCAAGCTTGTACGCCCCATTCCAAAAGTGCCTCTGTTACACAGAATGGACCAGTGCACTTGGGAGATAACTTATTCTCTAGTTGGTAGGGGTGGGGCTTTCACATTACCAAGTCGGCGACCTGGAATTGCCGAGGTCTCAACTTGGAGTTGTACTTGTACTCCACCCTTCTCTTCGAGGCTTCAGCCTTGATGCGTGCTTCCTCCCTGACTTCATAAAGTATATCTGATGTGATTCCAATAGCAAAGAAGAGAATGATTCTTGACATTCTTAGGAATCAACTTGAGTTGGACAATAGTTAGGCACTTTTTCTTAGAATTGGATCAATGTTCTAAGTCAAGAACTCACCAAAACTAGCACCAAATCCAAACTCGTATGGAAGTTCCACATATTGTCAAATTGAACCACCAAAAAGAGATAAAAAGCAAAAGCACCGAATAAAATTGAATAAGAACAACTATGAACCGAACAAACTGAAATAAAAGGCAAGAAAACTGAAAAGGAGTGCTGGAAATTGAAAGGCACCAAATCAAACACAAAGAAGAAGAAGAACAGCTGCTGGAAAAAGCAAATAACCGAACCAAAACTCAAGAACACAAGCTTAAAACATGAATAACAATAGAGAAGGAAGGAAGGAGAGGAGAAAGCTCATGAAGATGGATGTATGGTTGGATGATCACGCCACTAGAAGGATGGATGCTCCTAGATGAGTGTGCAAGCCGCCACTTGAGGTAACCATGGAACCATCAAGATAAGACTAGAGAAGAAGGCCCAAAGCTCTCCAATGCTCTCTCAAAATTTGAGTATAGTTTCTCTAATTAAAATTCAAATCTGAATTGTACAAGCTAAGCACCTTTATTTATAGCCTAGAGGTGCTGAAAAATAGGTGGGAAAATTCAAATAAACTCATTTGAAATTCCCACCAAAAACAAGTCGCATGGGAGGTGTGACCTTTTTCTACTATGACACCTCCTAAAAACTACACCTACACCACTCTCCTAAGTCACATGGACAATGTGACTTTATTTTACATTTTCACACTCCTTTATTTAATAACCACACCTCCTAAAACTATACGAGAGTATTTCAAAGCTTGGCCTTGCCCCTCATGGGATGGACTTGGGCTCTTTGGGCTTTGGCCTTCTTGGGCTTGGGCTTGGGCTTTAGGCTTGGGCCTCATCTTTATTTTATGTGTTCTTTTAATTTTGAGAAGACTAGAAGGAAGAACTTCAAATGTGAGGGTGGATGTCCTCTTCCTCCATTAATAAAAGCCTCCTTTATTTGATTCTCATCAAGATCTAGGGTCACCTTTCTCTCTTTGTTGGATTCTTCTGCTACGAAGTTTTGGAAGCGTGATGAACTCTCCCAAATTTCTACAGGGATCATCGCGTCCGAACTATTTACCAAACTAAAAGGTGTTTCCTTGGTGGTGGACTGAGGAGTGGTGTGGTAGGCCCACACAATCCTAGGAACCTATTATGCCCAAGTTCCCTTGGCTTTTTCCAATCTTCTCTTCAAGCCCCTAACCAGAACTCGGTTGGCAGACTCGACTTGCCCATTCGTCTGGGGTGCTCGCCTGATGCAAACGCCTGCTTTATTCCAAGCTTTGTGCACAACTTGCCCAACTGTTGGCTTGCAAACTGGGTGCCATTATCAGACACCAAGTGTTTTGGGATTCCAAAACAACATACTATTTTTTTTTTCATACAAAGTGATGGAGATCAAGCCCAAGAGGACATGGAGGCCAATCAACAAGATCAAGAGGAGGTGGAGGCACAAATAGAAGACGCCCATGGAGGTCAAAGTCCACCTCAAAGGATTACAAGAAGCATGTTCAAAGCTTTGGGAGCTAGAGGACATTTATTTTCTCTTTTTGTAATTTCTTTAGTTGAAGGTGCTTAGAGGGAAACATTAGAAACCTCTTTTGTTTTAGCATCTTTTAGTCTTTAGTTAGGAGTCTTAGGGGGTGTGTGTTAGTAGATAGGTGTAGGAGTAGAAAAGGAGGTGCCAAAGTGAAGGAAGAGGTCACACCTTCCTCATGCTTTGTTTTAGGCGCAAATTCTAGAAGCTTTTTGGGAGGGAGTTTTTTTGAATTTGTGTAGCTTATATTTCAGCACCTTAGGCTATAAATAGAGGTGCTCTCTTTGTATTTTTCAGATTGGAATTAATCTAAGAAAACTCTACTCAAATTTTGAGTGACCTTTGGAGAGCTTTTGGAGCCTTCTTCTCTAGTCTTATCTTGATGGATCAATGGAGTCCTCAAGTGGCGGCATCACTCTCATCTAGGAGCATTCCACACTTCTAGTGGCGAGATCATCCATCCTCCTTCCATCTTCATGAGCATTCTCTTCTCCTTCCTTTCTTCTTCTTCAATTGTTCATGTTGCTTTGTGTTCTTGAATTTTTCAGTTTCGGTTTTTCTATTTTTTTTCCAGCACTATGTTCTGTTTCTGTTTTTAATTTCTGTTTTGGTTCGGTTCATTTGATCATTTGTTCAATTCTGTTTGGTCAATTCCAGTTTTAATCTCTTTGTTGATTCAATTTGACAATATTTGGTTCATCCAAATGAGTTTGGGATTTGGTACTAGTTATTGGTGAGTTCTTGTCTTAGAACAATGATCCAACTCTAAGAAAAGTGCCTCTATATTTTCCAGCTCAAGGTGATTCCTAAAAATGTCAAGAATCTTGTTCTATGTGGCTATTGGAATCACATCATGTGGTATCATGAGTCTTAGGTTCATTCTTGTTTAATTGTTGAGTTGTGTGCACTTTATTTCAAGAGCTCTTTTTAATTTCTTGCAATTTAAGTTTCTGTTTTAGAATTTTACTTGAGTATTCTTGCTGTTTTTCTTTTACACCAAGTGTTTGTGGAAAGGTTTATGGCACTCATAATTCTTATGAGTATGGTTGCTCTTTTGGAATGGCATTATCCTTCCTAGAGTTTACCTTAAGCTTCCTTTCACTTGTTACAATTTGTGATGTGTCTTTTAATTTTTGAATCATGTCAAGTTTTGTCTTAGTCATGTTATTCCATATATGTCATTACTTCTAGTAGTACTTTTATTGTTTTGATTGTTTCTTGCTTTGGTGTCATATAATTTTCTGAATTGATGTTGATCCTTTGTGCATTTTCTTTTTAGAATTGAGTTCATACTTGTATTCTAGACCTATACAAGTTCCAATACATCATTTTCTATTATGTCTTTGCTAGTTCATCATCCTGTTTTTTTTATTCCTATTAGGATTCCTCTGTTTCTGAAAAAAGTGCTTACTGTTTTTCCTTATTGCAACTGATTTACGTACTGTAAAATTCTGAAATTCTGGATTTGAGATATTCAAAGTGTTAGAAAAGAATAGAAAAAAGAATCATTCAAAAATATGAAGTACACAAAAAATGATAAATAAAATAAAAAAAGTGTACATTCCTGCCGAAAAAAAATACGGTAATCTGGCAGTGATTTTAAAAAATTTATTTCTCTCAATTGGCTTACTGTTTTTAATTGATTCCAGTGCCATTATTGAGTTAACATCTTGAAGTTTCTGTGGTATAAATTTTATAATCCAGTTTGCTCTACAACGTTCCAGTTAAATCAGTGAATATCAAACACAGTTTGCATAAAAAAAAAAAATTTCCAGTAGCTAAATTTTTTGTTTTCTTCATCTACTCTAGTGCTTTTCCTTAGGTATTCTTTTGTGTGCCTACTTTTCTCATTGAGTTCTTTATTTTCTTGATTGTCTTTCATTCTTACTCTTTGAGTTTGTCTTACATATAGTATTCCTTTTGCAATTACCTTTCCTTGCTTATACCTTTTCTTGTTTGTCTTTATTGTTTCTTTGGTTTTGTGGTGGTTTGCTCTTAAGATTGGTGTGCTTGCTTTGACATATTTCATTTGAGGATTCCAAGGCCTCAAGTTCAGATTGGTGCAAGAACATTTTTCTTTGAGAGTGATATCTTTTCAGCCTTAGTTCACTTCGGCAGTTTCATTGCCATAAGCTCACTGTTTTTGCTAATTTTTAACTTGTTTGCTGTTTTTGTGTGTTTGCTGTTTTTAATTACCAATGGCTGGATTTTCAAGTGATGCATCCTACAAGCAGAATTCTCCTTCCAAAGCTTCAATTCTTGGTGAATTACATGAAGCTCAAAGAACAATTAGACGGTTGGAGGAGAAATTGCAAAAGATGGAGGTCCAACAAACTAGACCATCTCCTTCTATCCATGATGGACATCATTCTCATAGACCATCTTCTAGAGCTTCTTCAAATGATGTTGGCCGTGAAGATGAGCATAGGAGAAGGAGACCTCCACCCCAAGTCCATGGACAAAGACATCATCACCAAGGGGAAAGAATTCACTACGGCAATGGCTTCTACCATGATGCAAAGTCCAAGCTTCCTTCGGTCAAACTACCTTGTTTTAATGGTTCTAGTGATCCAAATGTGTATTTAGATTGGGAGGCTAAGTGTGAACAAATTTTTGAGATCCATGAGATCCAAGATGAGCATAAGCTCAAGCTAGCCACCCTAGAGTTTAGTGATTATGCCATGAAATGGTGGCATGGAATTGTAAAGGACATTATCTATCACAAGGGTCCTCCCGTGGACTCTTGGAACTCTTTAAAGGATCATATGCGCGCTAGGTTTGTGCCCCCACATTTAGGAAAGACCTCATGTTGAGACTTCAACGGTTTCAACAAGGCACGCTAAATGTGGATGAATATTATAAGGAGCTTGAGACACTTGTGCTTAAAATTGAATTAGAAGAAAGTGAAGAAGCCATGGTTGCTAGGTTTGTGAGTGGTCTTAGGAAGGATATTCAAGACATTGTTGAGTTACAAGAGTATTCATCATTGGGCTCTTTAGTTCATCTTGCAATGAAGGTGGAAGTCCAACTTGCTAAGAAAAACTCTTTTAAAAATGCTTCCAATGATGGATACTACTCCAAGTCTTGGAGAAACAAAACTTCTTTTTCTAAACATCCTTCCAAAGATTCTTCTTTCAAACCCAAGGAATCTAAGCCATCAACTTCTAGACCTAAGTCTCCCACTAGAACATCTAACACTAAATGCTTTAAATGTATGGGTTATGGTCATATTGCTGCAAATTGTCCTTCCAAACGAAGTATGTACATGCATGAGGGCATTGTAGTTAGTGAGCATGATTCGGATTCTCCAAAGCATTCATTGCATTCTCATGCATCTAGTGAGGAAGAGAGCGAATGTCCACTAGAAGGGGACTTGTTAGTTGTGAGAAGACTTCTTGGACAAGTTTCACAACCTTTTGATGAAAGTCAAAGGGAAAATATTTTCCATACAAGATGTCTTATTCAAAACAACATTTGTTCCTTGATAGTGGATGGGGGTAGTTGTGCAAATGTGGCTAGTACAAGAGTAGTAGATAAGCTTGGATTGCCTACTATCTCTCATACAAAGCCCTACAAGTTACAATGGCTTAGTGAAGTAGGAGAAATAATTGTTAATAAACAAGTCCTCATCCATTTCTCCATTGGAAAATACAAAGATGAGGTATTATGTGATGTTGTGCCCATGGAAGCTACTCATGTTCTTTTGGGAAGGCCTTGGCAATTTGATAGAAAAGTTTTACATGATGGCTTTACCAACAAACTATCTTTTGAATTCCATGGTCACAAGGTTACTTTAAAATCTCTCTCTCCAAGAGAAGTCCATGAGGACCAAGTTATCATGAAGAAAAAGAGGGAGAGTGAAAAAGATCAAAAAAATAAAAAAGATAAGAGTTCTAAGCCTACACTCCTTGTGTCTAGGCGTGACATTGAAAGGGAAATAGTGGCTCATCATCCTCTTTTTTTAGCCATCCTTAGAACTCTTAGAGTAGAATCACTTGTTGATAGTCCTCATTGCTTGGAAAATTTGGTAGAAGAGTTCAAAGATGTGTTTCAAGATCCTCCAAAAGGACTTCCACCTTTGAGAGGGATTGAGCACCAAATTGATTTGATACCGGGCTCTTCTTTACCAAATCGTCCAGCATATAGGACCAATCCAAGTGAAACCAAGGAAATTCGCCAACAAGTTGAGGCTTTGATTGAGAAAGGGTGGGTGCAAGATAGCATGAGTCCTTGTGCTATGCCTATCATCTTAGTGCCAAAAAAGGATGGCACATGGCGAATGTGTTCGGATTGTAGGGCCATAAATAACATAACCATTAAGTATAGGCATCCCATACCTAGACTAGATGATTTGTTGGATGAATTACATGGTTCTAAAATCTTTTCAAAGATTGATCTTAAAAGCGGCTACAATCAAATCCGTATCAAACCGGGTGATGAATGGAAGACGGCTTTTAAGACCAACTTTGGTTTATATGAGTGGTTAGTTATGCCTTTTGGTTTAACTAATGCACCAAGTACCTTCATGCGCCTCATGCATCATGTTCTTAGACCTTTCATTGGTAAGTTTGTTGTGGTTTACTTTGATGACATTCTCATTTATAGCTTATCTTTGAATGACCATAGGTTGCATGTTAGGCAAGTTTTGGAAACCCTTAAGAAGGAACTTTTGTATGCTAACCTTGCTAAATGTATGTTTGCTCTTGATCATATAGAATTCCTAGGGTTTGTTGTGAGTTGTAAAGGGGTCCATGTGGACAAAACAAAGGTGGTGGCCATTCAAAATTGGCCTACACCGAAATCTTTGAATGAGGTCCGAAGTTTTCATGGGCTTGCTTCTTTCTATAGAAGATTTGTCCCAAACTTTGGTACCATTGCCGCACCACTCAATGACATAGTGAAAAAGGATGTGGTCTTTCATTGGGGAGAAGCACAACAAAATGCTTTTGATACTTTGAAAGAAAAATTGACTAATACTCCCATCTTGGCCCTTCCTAATTTCACTAAGACATTTGAGATTGAGTGTGATGCTTCAAGTATAGGTATTGGGGTTGTTCTCCTTCAAGAGGGCCACCCCATAGCCTATTTTAGTGAGAAATTGAAGGGAAGTCATCTCAACTATTCCACCTATGATAAGGAATTGTATGCACTTGTTAGGGCTTTGTTTACTTGGCAACACTATCTTTTTCCCAAAGAGTTTGTGATACATAGTGATCATGAATCTCTTAAATATTTGAAAAGCCAAAACAAACTTAACAAGAGGCATGCTAAGTGGGTGGAATTCATTGAGCAATTTCCTTATGTGATCAAACACAAGCAAGGCAAAATAAATATTGTGGCGGATGCTCTTTCTAGAAGATACACCTTGCTAAATCTTTTAACTTCTCAATATCTTGGTTTTGATCACATTAAGGAACTCTATCATGATGACCTTGATTTTTCTCTCATCTATCAAGAGTGTCTTAAAGGAGGACACAAAGATTTTTTTATTCAAGATGGCTTTCTTTTTAAAGGAAAACGTCTTTGTGTTCCCCAAAGCTCTATTAGATTATCTCTTGTTAGAGAAGCTCATGAGGGAGGTTTAATGGGACATTTGGGGTTGCTAAAACTTTGGATGTGTTGCATGAACATTTCTTTTGGCCTCATATGCATAAACATGTTCATAGTTTGTGTGATAAATGCATAGCTTGCCGCAAAGCTAAGTCTAAAATGCATCCCCATGGTCTATATACTCCTCTTCCTATCCCTTTAATGCCTTGGGTAGATATATCTATGGATTTCATCTTAGGCTTACCCAAGACATCAAAGGGAAAGGACTCCATTTTTGTGGTAGTGGATCGTTTTTCAAAGATGGCTCACTTTATTCCTTGCCACAAAGTGGATGATGCATGCCACATTGCAAACCTCTTCTTCCAAGAAGTGGTTTGCTTGCATGGGATTCCTAGGTCTATAGTGTCCGATAGAGATCCTAAATTCTTGAGTCACTTTTGGAAGACCTTGTGGGCAAGCTTGGAACTAAGCTTTTATTTTCTACCACTTGCCACCCACAAACTGATGGTCAAACCGAGGTGGTGAATAGAACTTTGGGACAACTATTGAGATGCTTTATTTCGGGAATCCTAGAGTGTGGGAGAATTTACTACCCCATGTTGAGTTTGCATATAACTGAGTAGTAAATTCTACCACCTCCCATTCTCCTTTTGAGGTGGTCTATGGGTTTAATCCCCTAACACCTCTTGATCTTCTTCCTATTCCCCTTCTTGGAGATGTCTTGTGCAAAGATGGGGATGAAAAGGCTTCTTTTGTGAAAACTTTGCATAAAGACATCAAGAAGAGAATTGAGAAGAAGGTTGGCAAGTATGCTGAACTTGCCAATAAAAGGAGAAAAGCATTGTTGTTTGATGAGGGCGATTGGGTTTGGCTTCACTTGAGGAAGGATCGTTTTCCTACTCAAAGGAAGTCCAAACTAATGCCTCGAGGGGATGGACCTTTCCAAGTCCTCAAGAGGATTAATGACAATGCTTATGAGTTAGATATGCCTGATACATTCTTAGGTAGTCATACTTTTAATGTCAGCGATCTAACTCCTTTTTCTGTAGGTCTCCAGAATTCGTGGTCGAATTCTCTCCAACTCGGGGAGTATGATGGAGATCAAGCCCAAGAGGACATGGAGGCCAATCAACAAGATCAAGAGGAGGTGGAGGCACAAATAGAAGACGCCCATGGAGGTCAAAGTCCACCTCAAAGGATTACAAGAAGCATGTTCAAAGCTTTGGGAGCTAGAGGACATTTATTTTCTCTTTTTGTAATTTCTTTAGTTGAAGGTGCTTAGAGGGAAACATTAGAAACCTCTTTTGTTTTAGCATCTTTTAGTCTTTAGTTAGGAGTCTTAGGGGGGGTGTGTTAGTAGATAGGTGTGGGAGTAGAAAAGGAGGTGCCAAAGTGAAGGAAGAGGTCACACCTTCCTCATGCTTTGTTTTAGGCGCAAATTCTAGAAGCTTTTTGGGAGGGAGTTTTTTTGAATTTGTGTAGCTTATATTTCAGCACCTTAGGCTATAAATAGAGGTGCTCTCTTTGTATTTTTCAGATTGGAATTAATCTAAGAAAACTCTACTCAAATTTTGAGTGACCTTTGGAGAGCTTTTGGAGCCTTCTTCTCTAGTCTTATCTTGATGGATCAATGGAGTCCTCAAGTGGCGGCATCACTCTCATCTAGGAGCATTCCACACTTCTAGTGGCGAGATCATCCATCCTCCTTCCATCTTCATGAGCATTCTCTTCTCCTTCCTTTCTTCTTCTTCAATTGTTCATGTTGCTTTGTGTTCTTGAATTTTTCAGTTTCGGTTTTCTATTTTTTTTCCAGCACTATGTTCTGTTTCTGTTTTAATTTCTGTTTTGGTTCGGTTCATTTGATCATTTGTTCAATTCTGTTTGGTCAATTCCAGTTTTAATCTCTTTGTTGATTCAATTTGACAATATTTGGTTCATCCAAATGAGTTTGGGATTTGGTACTAGTTATTGGTGAGTTCTTGTCTTAGAACAATGATCCAACTCTAAGAAAAGTGCCTCTATATTTTCCAGCTCAAGGTGATTCCTAAAAATGTCAAGAATCTTGTTCTATGTGGCTATTGGAATCACATCACAAAGTGTTGAATCTTGTGAGTTGTGATTTGTGCAACTGGCTCGGCCTCTATTCACTTCGTAAAGTACTCAATGGCAACCACAAGATACTTCATCTGTCGCACTGCTAGAGGAATGGTCCCAGAATGTCGATCCCCCGGGTATGAAACAACCATGAGCTATGGATCGATCGTAGCTCCTCTAGGGGCGCATTATGCCAGTCAGCATGTCGCTGACACTCCTTGCATCACTATGCATACCTCGTGCAGTCTTCCCTCATGGTTGGCCAGCAGTACCCTGCGTGAATGGCTTTTGATAAGAGAGCTCGGCCGTCGATGTGACTCCCACATATCCGTTCGTGGAGCTTTTCCATGATAAGTGTGCATTGTTCACCATTTACGCAAACCAGGATGGGGTGATTATACCCATGTCTGAACAAACTCCCATCCACAAGGGTATACCTGCTCGAATTTTTCTTGACTACTCTGGCCTCTGTGGGCTCCAGCGGGAGTACCCTGACAGCTAAGTAGCGTTTGTAGGGTGTCATCCAGGTTTCGCCTTCTTCAACTAGGCAAACGTGCAACGACAATTCTTCCCTTGACAAGACATGTGCGCTTACTCCGGGTGTTTTCAATGTTTCTTGAGTCAGTGACCAATGACTTCTCTTAACACCTTCTAAGGTGCTTACTTGCTGGACTTCTACTATGCAATTTGTGGTGGTTCAAGGCATCCTCAAGGTCTCCTGTATGACTGTCCTCTGTCTGCCCCTCTTGCCTGAATTGGAGAGCTTTGCTAGCAAGTCAGCTCGGGCATTCTTCTCTCGGGGGACGTGTACTAGCTCGAACACCGCAAAAGTTTCTTTCAAGATCTTAACATACTCTAAGTATGCGTCCATCTGAGGGTCCTTGGCCTAGTATTCTCCTGTAACATGCCCTGTTACTAACAGGGAATCACTCTTTGCCAGCAACCTATTTGTGCCCATCTCATTGGCAAGTAACATTCCTGCGATCAAGGCCTCATACTCAACTTGGTTGTTACTAGCCTTGAAAGAAAACCGTAGGGCCTGCTCGATCAGCAGTCCATTTGGTCCTTCCAGAATGACGCCATCCCCACTGCCCTGTTGGTTGAAGGACCTGTCTACGGAGAGGACCCATCTAAAATCTGCTTTCTCTTGGTGTGTGGCTGCCAAGGAGAGCTCTACTATGAAGTCTGCATAAACTTGACCTTTGATAGGTCCTCTTAGCTCGTACTGCACATCGAACTTTGATAGCTCAACCGCCCAACGCACCATCCGACCCAGCACATCGGGCTTCTGTAAGACCTTGCGAATATGGAGGTTTGTCTTTACTATTACGGTGAAACTCTAGAAGTAATGGCGAAGCCTTCGTGCTGAAAACACTACCGCTAGGGCCGCCTTTTCTATGGCCTGGTATCTCACCTCAGGCCCTTGCAAAACTTTGCTGACAAATATATTATCTTTTCACATGGTCCTGCTCTGAGACAAGGACCGAGTTAATCACCCGATCTGTGATGGCGAAGTACAAACGTAGTGGGGTACCTAGCTGTGGCTTGTACAGTACTAGGGGGCTGGCTAGGTATTCCTTCAACTTGAGAAACGATTCTTCACACTCCTTGGTCCATACAAACCTGTTGTTCCTCTTCAAACACTGAAAATAGGGATGCCCCTTGTCCCCTCCTGCCGATACAAATCGGGACAAAACGGCCATTTGCCATGTCAACTATTGCATTTCTTTCACTCAGGTCGGACTTCTCATGGCTTTAATCGCAGCGCACTTCTCAGGGTTTGCCTCTATCCCACACTCGGTGAGTAGAAACCTTAAGAACTTTCTTTCCTTTACCGCAAACACACATTTTTCGGGGTTTAACTTTAATCTGTACTTGGCTATCATGGTGAATAACTCCTCCAAATCAGCAACGTGTTGATCCTTCACCTAGGAGGTGACCACCATGTCATCCACATATGCCTAGATGTTTCGCCCTATCATGGGAGCGAACACTCTATCCATCAACCTCTGATAGGTTGCACTTGCATTCTTGAGCCCAAAAGGCATCACCTTATAACAGTAACAGGAGAGCTTCGTCATGAATGTCGTCTTGCACCCGTCCCTGGGAAGCATCCGGATCTATTGTATGCAGAGAAGGATCCATAAAGCTAAGAAGCTTGCAGCCTGACGCGCTGTCCACCAAGGCGACGATACTGGGCAGTGGGTATGAGTCCTTCAGGCAACCTTTATTTAAATCTGTGAAGTCGACGCACATCCTCCACTTGCCATTGGCTTTCTTGACCAATACTACATTGGTCATCCATTCGGGATACTGGATCTCTCTTATGTGGCCAACATCTAACAACTTCTTTGTCTCCTGCCTGATGACCAGTCGCCTTTCTTCACTAAACTTTCTTCTCCTCTGGCGTACTAGTCGGACCTGGGATCCATGGTGAGGCGATGGCACAAGAAATCTGGGTCGATTCCAGGCATGTCTGAGGCAGTCCACGCGAAGGCATCCAGGTGTCGTGCTATCACCTCGGCAATTTGGTCATGTGCCTCCTGGCTCAGGATCTGCCAAGCTTGAACTTCCTTCACCCAATCTCCCTTTCCAGCACCTCCTCCACTGGTTCTGGTCGATCTTCTCAGGCGACCTCTACTCGGGTAACCCCTTCTCCCCCTGGAGGTTGGTTGGTTATGGTGCATTCCTCTTTCTTTGTCTTTAGGCTATTATCATAGCATTTCTTCGCCGCCTTCTGGTCAGACTTGATTTTATCACTGTTCTCAAGGAAGGGTAACTTCATCTTATATGCCTCGTCGAGGCTACTGCCCTCGTTTTCCTGTCACACTACTGAGATCACCATGGGGTCGTTGTCATGTGGAACCACGTCTTACAGATCGGCCTTCGTGAAGAAGAGGTTGGGTTCCGGGGACTGGTCAGGCTCTCCTGCTTCTACTGCCATCACTTCCTTGGCATATTCTTTCGCTGGAGGCGATACATCCTCCTCCCGAGAACCCTCCAGATATTGTGTTGATCTCTCCATGGCAGGTATCTCATGTCCCTGATCTCCCACGGGGACCGCTGTCGTCGAGACCCTTAGTTCTTGCAGGTACTCCTTCAGGAACCATTCCTTACCAGTTCGTGTAACTGGTACCCCAATGCTAAACAGTTGCTCAGGCTGTGGCCAAAGTTGGTGAAATTCAACCAAGTGTCTTTGCTGGGCCCAAGTCTCCTATCGGTCTTCGGGGTGACTTCAGTCTGTCTGCCACGTTAGGGACTCGATTGCTCTTTAAGCTCCATTTGAAAGTTGTGTCTGGTGGGTGCGCCTGGTTGACGATGTACTGCTCTTTGAACAATGTTGAGAATTGATCAAATGAAGTAATGTGTCATCAGGAAGACTGATAAACCAGTCCAACGTTGTGCCTGAGAATGTTCCCATAAATAGCTTATAGTGCATGGCGTCGGTGCCTCTTGAGATCATCATCTGGGTGTGTAAGGTCGTGATGTGAGCTTTTGGGTCTTCTACACCTGTGAAGGTGATTTTCGGACCCATGAAACTGGCTGGTATCACAGTGTCCATGATAGCTTGGGAAAAGGCATAGGGCGAGCCCTAATTGGTAAGGGCGGAATTCGCTCATCTGTCGTGCGCTCACCATGCGTTGCAATTCTACGCAGTTCTTCGTTGGATCTGTGCAGTTAATCGTTGTTTGCGCGTGACGCAGCCAAATCATCCTGGAATCGGTTATGGTTGCCTGCCTGTTCGGCTTGAACTTAGCCAAAATCTTGTCCTAGTCAGCTTTGGACGCCGCTACGGCTTGTTGGAGGGCACGAATGGTCTCCATGAGTTGTTGCATGGGACACTGTCTCCTCTTTCTAGTGCAGATGCACCTTGCTCGTATTCCTCATGTGCTGGATGGCTCTAAATCCAATTGTGGGTGGACCTAGTTTTATCGGGCCCCCAGTGGACGCCAAATGTTCTCGTCGGTGACTCAGCCGTCGTTGACTTCAAAGGCAGATGGTGGCTCCTCCTATTTCCTGGTGGTTCCTGCTCTTCTTGGGTGGTTGAGAGTGGCTCCGTTACAACAGAGGGGGCCCTACCTGTTGATTGCACTCCGATGATCAAGTCAGTACTAGGCTAAGAACGTGAGTATGTAAGTAGTTTCAGTCTTAGAAACTGTGTACCTGTCTAGGGTTTTACCACCCTTTATATAGGTTGTACCTAGGTCAACTCCCTGTCCCACGAGGATCTTTCCTTTAGTGGAATTAGGGTTACTAGTGACGCATCTGTGACACGTTGCACAAGCTTAGCGTAGCTGCGACACAAAACTTGCCTCTTCTGGAGTGCAAAATCGTAATAGTATGGCTACCAGGGACTAACTCATGCACCAACGCTGCGGGGCCATCTGTTCTATAGGTGCCCTAATTATTCACGTGCCATGCATGTAGTCCTTCCTTGGGAACCCTAACCCTCATGGGCCTTAGCACCTCAAGGAATACTTACTTGTGTTAGACATGAACGTACTATACACACCACATGCATGAACCCTCCCGTGATTTTAGTCTTTCTTATATCTGGATGATAACTCATTATTATTTATGGGGCCCACTAACGTGGCCCATCAACGCGACCAGACCACCGAGGTCTGATGCCAATCTCTAATGCCGATGTCTAAGGTTTGGCCAGTACAAGTGCCAATCTTAGAAACGGCGTACCTTTACCAGGGTTCTCATGACCCTTTTTATAGGATTTTTTCGGTCAAATCACTGTCCCCACATTTCTCTCACCAAAACCTTACCTCTAGTGTAATTATCTTTATGGGGAGGCCTTCCTTTTCTGGAGTGCAAATCTAACAGTATGGCCGCCAGGGTAGCAACTCATGTACTAGCGCTTGCGGGGTCCATTTGTTCTGTAGGTGCCAGTTCTCGCTGGTTGACTCAGTCGTTGTTGACTTTAAAGGCAGATGGTGGCTCCTCCTATTTTCTGGTGGTTCCTGCTCTTTACTTGGGTGGTTGAGAGTGGCTCATTGAAATAGATGGGGCCCTTCCTGTTGATTGCACTCTGACGATCAAGTCAGTACTGGGCTAGAAACTGATAGTATGTAAAGCAGTTTTAGTCTTAGAAACAGCGTACCTGTCTAGGGTTCTTACCACCCTTTATATAGGTTGTATCTAGGTCAACTCCCTGTCCCATGAGGATCTTCCTTTAGTGGAATTAGGGTTAATGGTGAGGCATCCTATGACCCGTTGCACAAGCTTAGCGCAACCGCGACACAAGACTTGCCTCTTCTAGACTGCAAAATCTAACAGTATGGCCGCCAGGGTACCAACTTTTGTACCAGCGTTGCGTGTTCTATGGGTGCCCTAAGTATTCACGTGTCATGCATGCAGTCTGTCCTTGGAAACCCTAACCCTTACGGGCCTTAGTGCCTCCAAGGATTATTTACTTGTGCTAGACTTGAACTTGTTAGACACACCACATGCATGAACTTCTCTCGTGACTTAGGTCCTTATTATATCTAGGTGATAACTCATTATTATTTTTGGGGCCCACCTACGTGGCCCATTAATGCGACCAGACCACAAGGTCCAATGTCGACGTCTGACGTCGACCTCTCGGAAGCCGATGTTCGAGGTCGGGCCAGTACAGTGCCCTAATTCTTATGTGCCATGCATGCAGCTTTCCCTGAAAACCCTAGCGCTCTTAGGCCTTAGCGCCTTCAGGGAATATTTACTTGTGCTAGACCCGAATGTACTATACACACCACATGCATGAACTCTCCCGCGAATTAGGTTTTTCTTATATCTAGGTTTCAACACATACTATTTCTGGGGCCCCACTTACGTGGGCCATCATCGCGACCAAACCACCTAACCGACCTGCTCCACAGGTGTCGATGTCCGATGTCGATGTTTGATACCAATGTTTGATGTCGATGTCTGAGGTTTGGCCAGTACAGAAACCATCATGTATGTAAAATTCT